>NW_027455675.1:300000-523043 GCF_040206685.1 Ascaphus truei
GTGGGTTTGGCTGGGATTATCCTACATCCTGCAGGGATATAATAACTGGGAAAACGCTATATTTGATACCGCCACGTTGTGGGATGAGCGAGTAAACATTGCATGTCATTTCCCAGAATCCCTTGCTGCAGTGGGAGCACTGTATGCTACTGTACTGTAGGTGATAATGGTTGAAATATATATATATATATAGATATATAGATATATATCTATATATATATATATATATATATATATATATATATATATATATATATATATATATATATATATATATACATACACATCAACCAGTACAATAATTTAAAAGGGGGGAATTAAAATGGTTGAAGTGGATAATGACAAGTATATACCGATCCAAAAAAACAACTCCTGAGCATGTATGTACTGCTTACATGGATGTACTATTAGCATGTACAGTGTTGTTTGTTACTGCAGTTACCAATTTATTTCCATTTTAAATATTTAATTTCTCTGAAATGGTGCAAGCAAATTGTATGAAAAGTTGCAAACGAATACATGAATGTTTTGTATCCAGAGTCAGGGGGATGAGATGAGATGGGGTCATGTTCATACAGTATTTGAACTGTACATTACTAAAAGAAGGCTTTTTTTCTATGCAGATACAGTATAGTGTTTCAAACACATGCTATACACACGTACACACACATACACATACACACACACACACACACACACACACGAGGTAATGTAAAGATGTGGGTGAACAGAGCGAAAAAGATTGTACTAGAAACGCTTATTAACATCAAAGGAATGGGCCTAAAGCAAAAGTTTGAACAGCAGCAGCAGCTGCAGTACCCCTGATATCTATGGATGGGACAGATACCCCCTGCAGACGCACGCACGCACGCACGCACGCACACACAGGGAGGGGTCTGTAGTGTGACAGAGCACACCAGCTTCGCCACCAGGCACTCCTTCTTGAATTAAAATAAAACTATCTCCTTACCTCTTTCTGGATGCCCCCTCTTTACCAACAAGAGGGACAGGACCAGCTCTCCTCAGCTTCCATTTTCCTCTTCCTTTCCTCTCTCCCTTGAAAACTTTCTGCACCTGAGACAGTGGGAGGGAGGGAGATAGAGCATGAAACAGCACCCCAAATCCTGTCCCATTACAAGCAGCACAGGCTTCTGTCCCTCTACTCCTCTGCCTCCAGTCATTTGCATGGGAGGGAGGAGCTGCTTGCTCTCTCTCTCCCTCTTTCTCCCTCTCTCTCCTCTACCTCTCTCCCTCCCTCTCTCTTTTAGAAGCTTTACACCTGCCATCCTGCCTACAGTATGTGATGATATCACAATGTCTCTCTTACATCACAGACAGGCTGACATCATCACACAGGCTGGCGGCCAGCAAGAGACAGAAATGCAGATAGAGACACACTGACAAATACATACACTGTAGGCACAGGCACCATGCGGCTTCTGCACCATAAAAGTTCATTTGAATCAAAAATAATGTCATCTTTTAAGTGAGGCGCTATTGAAATCTTGGGGGTCTAAGTGTCAAGACAATCTTGACATAAAACGGAGGCATCATTTTCAATCATTCAATAATGATGTGGTTTTGGATGACAGTATTCTATGAGATATCATGGGAAAATAATAGGAGACATAATGGAAATACAGTATCGTCCAATTTGTGACCATAATGGGAATATACATAGCGCTTCCTTCACAGGAAATAATACATGTGACATAACGGGAATGTAGTAAGTATGTGGGTTTGGCTGGGATTATCCTACATCCTGCAGGGATATAATAACTGGGAAAACGCTATATTTGATACCGCCACGTTGTGGGATGAGCGAGTAAACATTGCATGTCATTTCCCAGAATCCCTTGCTGCAGTGGGAGCACTGTATGCTACTGTACTGTAGGTGATAATGGTTGAAATATATATATATATATATATATATAGATATATAGATATATATCTATATATATATATATATATATATATATATATATATATATATATATATATATATATATACATACACATCAACCAGTACAATAATTTAAAAGGGGGGAATTAAAATGGTTGAAGTGGATAATGACAAGTATATACCGATCCAAAAAAACAACTCCTGAGCATGTATGTACTGCTTACATGGATGTACTATTAGCATGTACAGTGTTGTTTGTTACTGCAGTTACCAATTTATTTCCATTTTAAATATTTAATTTCTCTGAAATGGTGCAAGCAAATTGTATGAAAAGTTGCAAACGAATACATGAATGTTTTGTATCCAGAGTCAGGGGGATGAGATGAGATGGGGTCATGTTCATACAGTATTTGAACTGTACATTACTAAAAGAAGGCTTTTTTTCTATGCAGATACAGTATAGTGTTTCAAACACATGCTATACACACGTACACACACATACACATACACACACACACACACACACACGAGGTAATGTAAAGATGTGGGTGAACAGAGCGAAAAAGATTGTACTAGAAACGCTTATTAACATCAAAGGAATGGGCCTAAAGCAAAAGTTTGAACAGCAGCAGCAGCTGCAGTACCCCTGATATCTATGGATGGGACAGATACCCCCTGCAGACGCACGCACGCACGCACGCACACACAGGGAGGGGTCTGTAGTGTGACAGAGCACACCAGCTTCGCCACCAGGCACTCCTTCTTGAATTAAAATAAAACTATCTCCTTACCTCTTTCTGGATGCCCCCTCTTTACCAACAAGAGGGACAGGACCAGCTCTCCTCAGCTTCCATTTTCCTCTTCCTTTCCTCTCTCCCTTGAAAACTTTCTGCACCTGAGACAGTGGGAGGGAGGGAGATAGAGCATGAAACAGCACCCCAAATCCTGTCCCATTACAAGCAGCACAGGCTTCTGTCCCTCTACTCCTCTGCCTCCAGTCATTTGCATGGGAGGGAGGAGCTGCTTGCTCTCTCTCTCCCTCTTTCTCCCTCTCTCTCCTCTACCTCTCTCCCTCCCTCTCTCTTTTAGAAGCTTTACACCTGCCATCCTGCCTACAGTATGTGATGATATCACAATGTCTCTCTTACATCACAGACAGGCTGACATCATCACACAGGCTGGCGGCCAGCAAGAGACAGAAATGCAGATAGAGACACACTGACAAATACATACACTGTAGGCACAGGCACCATGCGGCTTCTGCACCATAAAAGTTCATTTGAATCAAAAATAATGTCATCTTTTAAGTGAGGCGCTATTGAAATCTTGGGGGTCTAAGTGTCAAGACAATCTTGACATAAAACGGAGGCATCATTTTCAATCATTCAATAATGATGTGGTTTTGGATGACAGTATTCTATGAGATATCATGGGAAAATAATAGGAGACATAATGGAAATACAGTATCGTCCAATTTGTGACCATAATGGGAATATACATAGCGCTTCCTTCACAGGAAATAATACATGTGACATAACGGGAATGTAGTAAGTATGTGGGTTTGGCTGGGATTATCCTACATCCTGCAGGGATATAATAACTGGGAAAACGCTATATTTGATACCGCCACGTTGTGGGATGAGCGAGTAAACATTGCATGTCATTTCCCAGAATCCCTTGCTGCAGTGGGAGCACTGTATGCTACTGTACTGTAGGTGATAATGGTTGAAATATATATATATATATAGATATATAGATATATATCTATATATATATATATATATATATATATATATATATATATATATATATATATATATATATACATACACATCAACCAGTACAATAATTTAAAAGGGGGGAATTAAAATGGTTGAAGTGGATAATGACAAGTATATACCGATCCAAAAAAACAACTCCTGAGCATGTATGTACTGCTTACATGGATGTACTATTAGCATGTACAGTGTTGTTTGTTACTGCAGTTACCAATTTATTTCCATTTTAAATATTTAATTTCTCTGAAATGGTGCAAGCAAATTGTATGAAAAGTTGCAAACGAATACATGAATGTTTTGTATCCAGAGTCAGGGGGATGAGATGAGATGGGGTCATGTTCATACAGTATTTGAACTGTACATTACTAAAAGAAGGCTTTTTTTCTATGCAGATACAGTATAGTGTTTCAAACACATGCTATACACACGTACACACACATACACATACACACACACACACACACACACACACGAGGTAATGTAAAGATGTGGGTGAACAGAGCGAAAAAGATTGTACTAGAAACGCTTATTAACATCAAAGGAATGGGCCTAAAGCAAAAGTTTGAACAGCAGCAGCAGCTGCAGTACCCCTGATATCTATGGATGGGACAGATACCCCCTGCAGACGCACGCACGCACGCACGCACGCACACACAGGGAGGGGTCTGTAGTGTGACAGAGCACACCAGCTTCGCCACCAGGCACTCCTTCTTGAATTAAAATAAAACTATCTCCTTACCTCTTTCTGGATGCCCCCTCTTTACCAACAAGAGGGACAGGACCAGCTCTCCTCAGCTTCCATTTTCCTCTTCCTTTCCTCTCTCCCTTGAAAACTTTCTGCACCTGAGACAGTGGGAGGGAGGGAGATAGAGCATGAAACAGCACCCCAAATCCTGTCCCATTACAAGCAGCACAGGCTTCTGTCCCTCTACTCCTCTGCCTCCAGTCATTTGCATGGGAGGGAGGAGCTGCTTGCTCTCTCTCTCCCTCTTTCTCCCTCTCTCTCCTCTACCTCTCTCCCTCCCTCTCTCTTTTAGAAGCTTTACACCTGCCATCCTGCCTACAGTATGTGATGATATCACAATGTCTCTCTTACATCACAGACAGGCTGACATCATCACACAGGCTGGCGGCCAGCAAGAGACAGAAATGCAGATAGAGACACACTGACAAATACATACACTGTAGGCACAGGCACCATGCGGCTTCTGCACCATAAAAGTTCATTTGAATCAAAAATAATGTCATCTTTTAAGTGAGGCGCTATTGAAATCTTGGGGGTCTAAGTGTCAAGACAATCTTGACATAAAACGGAGGCATCATTTTCAATCATTCAATAATGATGTGGTTTTGGATGACAGTATTCTATGAGATATCATGGGAAAATAATAGGAGACATAATGGAAATACAGTATCGTCCAATTTGTGACCATAATGGGAATATACATAGCGCTTCCTTCACAGGAAATAATACATGTGACATAACGGGAATGTAGTAAGTATGTGGGTTTGGCTGGGATTATCCTACATCCTGCAGGGATATAATAACTGGGAAAACGCTATATTTGATACCGCCACGTTGTGGGATGAGCGAGTAAACATTGCATGTCATTTCCCAGAATCCCTTGCTGCAGTGGGAGCACTGTATGCTACTGTACTGTAGGTGATAATGGTTGAAATATATATATATATATATATATATAGATATATAGATATATATCTATATATATATATATATATATATATATATATATATATATATATATATATATATATATACATACACATCAACCAGTACAATAATTTAAAAGGGGGGAATTAAAATGGTTGAAGTGGATAATGACAAGTATATACCGATCCAAAAAAACAACTCCTGAGCATGTATGTACTGCTTACATGGATGTACTATTAGCATGTACAGTGTTGTTTGTTACTGCAGTTACCAATTTATTTCCATTTTAAATATTTAATTTCTCTGAAATGGTGCAAGCAAATTGTATGAAAAGTTGCAAACGAATACATGAATGTTTTGTATCCAGAGTCAGGGGGATGAGATGAGATGGGGTCATGTTCATACAGTATTTGAACTGTACATTACTAAAAGAAGGCTTTTTTTCTATGCAGATACAGTATAGTGTTTCAAACACATGCTATACACACGTACACACACATACACATACACACACACACACACACACACGAGGTAATGTAAAGATGTGGGTGAACAGAGCGAAAAAGATTGTACTAGAAACGCTTATTAACATCAAAGGAATGGGCCTAAAGCAAAAGTTTGAACAGCAGCAGCAGCTGCAGTACCCCTGATATCTATGGATGGGACAGATACCCCCTGCAGACGCACGCACGCACGCACGCACGCACACACAGGGAGGGGTCTGTAGTGTGACAGAGCACACCAGCTTCGCCACCAGGCACTCCTTCTTGAATTAAAATAAAACTATCTCCTTACCTCTTTCTGGATGCCCCCTCTTTACCAACAAGAGGGACAGGACCAGCTCTCCTCAGCTTCCATTTTCCTCTTCCTTTCCTCTCTCCCTTGAAAACTTTCTGCACCTGAGACAGTGGGAGGGAGGGAGATAGAGCATGAAACAGCACCCCAAATCCTGTCCCATTACAAGCAGCACAGGCTTCTGTCCCTCTACTCCTCTGCCTCCAGTCATTTGCATGGGAGGGAGGAGCTGCTTGCTCTCTCTCTCCCTCTTTCTCCCTCTCTCTCCTCTACCTCTCTCCCTCCCTCTCTCTTTTAGAAGCTTTACACCTGCCATCCTGCCTACAGTATGTGATGATATCACAATGTCTCTCTTACATCACAGACAGGCTGACATCATCACACAGGCTGGCGGCCAGCAAGAGACAGAAATGCAGATAGAGACACACTGACAAATACATACACTGTAGGCACAGGCACCATGCGGCTTCTGCACCATAAAAGTTCATTTGAATCAAAAATAATGTCATCTTTTAAGTGAGGCGCTATTGAAATCTTGGGGGTTTAAGTGTCAAGACAATCTTGACATAAAACGGAGGCATCATTTTCAATCATTCAATAATGATGTGGTTTTGGATGACAGTATTCTATGAGATATCATGGGAAAATAATAGGAGACATAATGGAAATACAGTATCGTCCAATTTGTGACCATAATGGGAATATACATAGCGCTTCCTTCACAGGAAATAATACATGTGACATAACGGGAATGTAGTAAGTATGTGGGTTTGGCTGGGATTATCCTACATCCTGCAGGGATATAATAACTGGGAAAACGCTATATTTGATACCGCCACGTTGTGGGATGAGCGAGTAAACATTGCATGTCATTTCCCAGAATCCCTTGCTGCAGTGGGAGCACTGTATGCTACTGTACTGTAGGTGATAATGGTTGAAATATATATATATATATATATATATAGATATATAGATATATATCTATATATATATATATATATATATATATATATATATATATATATATATATATATATATATATATATATATATATATATATATACATACACATCAACCAGTACAATAATTTAAAAGGGGGGAATTAAAATGGTTGAAGTGGATAATGACAAGTATATACCGATCCAAAAAAACAACTCCTGAGCATGTATGTACTGCTTACATGGATGTACTATTAGCATGTACAGTGTTGTTTGTTACTGCAGTTACCAATTTATTTCCATTTTAAATATTTAATTTCTCTGAAATGGTGCAAGCAAATTGTATGAAAAGTTGCAAACGAATACATGAATGTTTTGTATCCAGAGTCAGGGGGATGAGATGAGATGGGGTCATGTTCATACAGTATTTGAACTGTACATTACTAAAAGAAGGCTTTTTTTCTATGCAGATACAGTATAGTGTTTCAAACACATGCTATACACACGTACACACACATACACATACACACACACACACACACACACACACACGAGGTAATGTAAAGATGTGGGTGAACAGAGCGAAAAAGATTGTACTAGAAACGCTTATTAACATCAAAGGAATGGGCCTAAAGCAAAAGTTTGAACAGCAGCAGCAGCTGCAGTACCCGTGATATCTATGGATGGGACAGATACCCCCTGCAGATGCACGCACGCACGCACGCACACACACAGGGAGGGGTCTGTAGTGTGACAGAGCACACCAGCTTCGCCACCAGGCACTCCTTCTTGAATTAAAATAAAACTATCTCCTTACCTCTTTCTGGATGCCCCCTCTTTACCAACAAGAGGGACAGGACCAGCTCTCCTCAGCTTCCATTTTCCTCTTCCTTTCCTCTCTCCCTTGAAAACTTTCTGCACCTGAGACAGTGGGAGGGAGGGAGATAGAGCATGAAACAGCACCCCAAATCCTGTCCCATTACAAGCAGCACAGGCTTCTGTCCCTCTACTCCTCTGCCTCCAGTCATTTGCATGGGAGGGAGGAGCTGCTTGCTCTCTCTCTCCCTCTTTCTCCCTCTCTCTCCTCTACCTCTCTCCCTCCCTCTCTCTTTTAGAAGCTTTACACCTGCCATCCTGCCTACAGTATGTGATGATATCACAATGTCTCTCTTACATCACAGACAGGCTGACATCATCACACAGGCTGGCGGCCAGCAAGAGACAGAAATGCAGATAGAGACACACTGACAAATACATACACTGTAGGCACAGGCACCATGCGGCTTCTGCACCATAAAAGTTCATTTGAATAAAAAATAATGTCATCTTTTAAGTGAGGCGCTATTGAAATCTTGGGGGTCTAAGTGTCAAGACAATCTTGACATAAAACGGAGGCATCATTTTCAATCATTCAATAATGATGTGGTTTTGGATGACAGTATTCTATGAGATATCATGGGAAAATAATAGGAGACATAATGGAAATACAGTATCGTCCAATTTGTGACCATAATGGGAATATACATAGCGCTTCCTTCACAGGAAATAATACATGTGACATAACGGGAATGTAGTAAGTATGTGGGTTTGGCTGGGATTATCCTACATCCTGCAGGGATATAATAACTGGGAAAACGCTATATTTGATACCGCCACGTTGTGGGATGAGCGAGTAAACATTGCATGTCATTTCCCAGAATCCCTTGCTGCAGTGGGAGCACTGTATGCTACTGTACTGTAGGTGATAATGGTTGAAATATATATATATATATATATATATATATATAGATATATAGATATATATCTATATATATATATATATATATATATATATATATACATACACATCAACCAGTACAATAATTTAAAAGGGGGGAATTAAAATGGTTGAAGTGGATAATGACAAGTATATACCGATCCAAAAAAACAACTCCTGAGCATGTATGTACTGCTTACATGGATGTACTATTAGCATGTACAGTGTTGTTTGTTACTGCAGTTACCAATTTATTTCCATTTTAAATATTTAATTTCTCTGAAATGGTGCAAGCAAATTGTATGAAAAGTTGCAAACGAATACATGAATGTTTTGTATCCAGAGTCAGGGGGATGAGATGAGATGGGGTCATGTTCATACAGTATTTGAACTGTACATTACTAAAAGAAGGCTTTTTTTCTATGCAGATACAGTATAGTGTTTCAAACACATGCTATACACACGTACACACACATACACATACACACACACACACACACACACACACACGAGGTAATGTAAAGATGTGGGTGAACAGAGCGAAAAAGATTGTACTAGAAACGCTTATTAACATCAAAGGAATGGGCCTAAAGCAAAAGTTTGAACAGCAGCAGCAGCTGCAGTACCCCTGATATCTATGGATGGGACAGATACCCCCTGCAGACGCACGCACGCACGCACGCACGCACGCACACACACAGGGAGGGGTCTGTAGTGTGACAGAGCACACCAGCTTCGCCACCAGGCACTCCTTCTTGAATTAAAATAAAACTATCTCCTTACCTCTTTCTGGATGCCCCCTCTTTACCAACAAGAGGGACAGGACCAGCTCTCCTCAGCTTCCATTTTCCTCTTCCTTTCCTCTCTCCCTTGAAAACTTTCTGCACCTGAGACAGTGGGAGGGAGGGAGATAGAGCATGAAACAGCACCCCAAATCCTGTCCCATTACAAGCAGCACAGGCTTCTGTCCCTCTACTCCTCTGCCTCCAGTCATTTGCATGGGAGGGAGGAGCTGCTTGCTCTCTCTCTCCCTCTTTCTCCCTCTCTCTCCTCTACCTCTCTCCCTCCCTCTCTCTTTTAGAAGCTTTACACCTGCCATCCTGCCTACAGTATGTGATGATATCACAATGTCTCTCTTACATCACAGACAGGCTGACATCATCACACAGGCTGGCGGCCAGCAAGAGACAGAAATGCAGATAGAGACACACTGACAAATACATACACTGTAGGCACAGGCACCATGCGGCTTCTGCACCATAAAAGTTCATTTGAATCAAAAATAATGTCATCTTTTAAGTGAGGCGCTATTGAAATCTTGGGGGTCTAAGTGTCAAGACAATCTTGACATAAAACGGAGGCATCATTTTCAATCATTCAATAATGATGTGGTTTTGGATGACAGTATTCTATGAGATATCATGGGAAAATAATAGGAGACATAATGGAAATACAGTATCGTCCAATTTGTGACCATAATGGGAATATACATAGCGCTTCCTTCACAGGAAATAATACATGTGACATAACGGGAATGTAGTAAGTATGTGGGTTTGGCTGGGATTATCCTACATCCTGCAGGGATATAATAACTGGGAAAACGCTATATTTGATACCGCCACGTTGTGGGATGAGCGAGTAAACATTGCATGTCATTTCCCAGAATCCCTTGCTGCAGTGGGAGCACTGTATGCTACTGTACTGTAGGTGATAATGGTTGAATATATATATATATATATATATATATATATATATATATATAGATATATAGATATATATCTATATATATATATATATATATATATATATATATATATATATATATATATATATATATATATATATACATACACATCAACCAGTACAATAATTTAAAAGGGGGGAATTAAAATGGTTGAAGTGGATAATGACAAGTATATACCGATCCAAAAAAACAACTCCTGAGCATGTATGTACTGCTTACATGGATGTACTATTAGCATGTACAGTGTTGTTTGTTACTGCAGTTACCAATTTATTTCCATTTTAAATATTTAATTTCTCTGAAATGGTGCAAGCAAATTGTATGAAAAGTTGCAAACGAATACATGAATGTTTTGTATCCAGAGTCAGGGGGATGAGATGAGATGGGGTCATGTTCATACAGTATTTGAACTGTACATTACTAAAAGAAGGCTTTTTTTCTATGCAGATACAGTATAGTGTTTCAAACACATGCTATACACACGTACACACACATACACATACACACACACACACACACACGAGGTAATGTAAAGATGTGGGTGAACAGAGCGAAAAAGATTGTACTAGAAACGCTTATTAACATCAAAGGAATGGGCCTAAAGCAAAAGTTTGAACAGCAGCAGCTGCAGTACCCCTGATATCTATGGATGGGACAGATACCCCCTGCAGACGCACGCACGCACGCACGCACGCACACACACAGGGAGGGGTCTGTAGTGTGACAGAGCACACCAGCTTCGCCACCAGGCACTCCTTCTTGAATTAAAATAAAACTATCTCCTTACCTCATTCTGGATGCCCCCTCTTTACCAACAAGAGGGACAGGACCAGCTCTCCTCAGCTTCCATTTTCCTCTTCCTTTCCTCTCTCCCTTGAAAACTTTCTGCACCTGAGACAGTGGGAGGGAGGGAGATAGAGCATGAAACAGCACCCCAAATCCTGTCCCATTACAAGCAGCACAGGCTTCTGTCCCTCTACTCCTCTGCCTCCAGTCATTTGCATGGGAGGGAGGAGCTGCTTGCTCTCTCTCTCCCTCTTTCTCCCTCTCTCTCCTCTACCTCTCTCCCTCCCTCTCTCTTTTAGAAGCTTTACACCTGCCATCCTGCCTACAGTATGTGATGATATCACAATGTCTCTCTTACATCACAGACAGGCTGACATCATCACACAGGCTGGCGGCCAGCAAGAGACAGAAATGCAGATAGAGACACACTGACAAATACATACACTGTAGGCACAGGCACCATGCGGCTTCTGCACCATAAAAGTTCATTTGAATCAAAAATAATGTCATCTTTTAAGTGAGGCGCTATTGAAATCTTGGGGGTCTAAGTGTCAAGACAATCTTGACATAAAACGGAGGCATCATTTTCAATCATTCAATAATGATGTGGTTTTGGATGACAGTATTCTATGAGATATCATGGGAAAATAATAGGAGACATAATGGAAATACAGTATCGTCCAATTTGTGACCATAATGGGAATATACATAGCGCTTCCTTCACAGGAAATAATACATGTGACATAACGGGAATGTAGTAAGTATGTGGGTTTGGCTGGGATTATCCTACATCCTGCAGGGATATAATAACTGGGAAAACGCTATATTTGATACCGCCACGTTGTGGGATGAGCGAGTAAACATTGCATGTCATTTCCCAGAATCCCTTGCTGCAGTGGGAGCACTGTATGCTACTGTACTGTAGGTGATAATGGTTGAAATATATATATATATATATATATATAGATATATATCTATATATATATATATATATATATATATATATATATATATATATATATATATATATACATACACATCAACCAGTACAATAATTTAAAAGGGGGGAATTAAAATGGTTGAAGTGGATAATGACAAGTATATACCGATCCAAAAAAACAACTCCTGAGCATGTATGTACTGCTTACATGGATGTACTATTAGCATGTACAGTGTTGTTTGTTACTGCAGTTACCAATTTATTTCCATTTTAAATATTTAATTTCTCTGAAATGGTGCAAGCAAATTGTATGAAAAGTTGCAAACGAATACATGAATGTTTTGTATCCAGAGTCAGGGGGATGAGATGAGATGGGGTCATGTTCATACAGTATTTGAACTGTACATTACTAAAAGAAGGCTTTTTTTCTATGCAGATACAGTATAGTGTTTCAAACACATGCTATACACACGTACACACACATACACATACACACACACACACACACACACACACGAGGTAATGTAAAGATGTGGGTGAACAGAGCGAAAAAGATTGTACTAGAAACGCTTATTAACATCAAAGGAATGGGCCTAAAGCAAAAGTTTGAACAGCAGCAGCAGCTGCAGTACCCCTGATATCTATGGATGGGACAGATACCCCCTGCAGACGCACGCACGCACGCACGCACGCACGCACACACACAGGGAGGGGTCTGTAGTGTGAGAGAGCACACCAGCTTCGCCACCAGGCACTCCTTCTTGAATTAAAATAAAACTATCTCCTTACCTCTTTCTGGATGCCCCCTCTTTACCAACAAGAGGGACAGGACCAGCTCTCCTCAGCTTCCATTTTCCTCTTCCTTTCCTCTCTCCCTTGAAAACTTTCTGCACCTGAGACAGTGGGAGGGAGGGAGATAGAGCATGAAACAGCACCCCAAATCCTGTCCCATTACAAGCAGCACAGGCTTCTGTCCCTCTACTCCTCTGCATTTGCATGGGAGGGAGGAGCTGCTTGCTCTCTCTCTCCCTCTTTCTCCCTCTCTCTCCTCTACCTCTCTCCCTCCCTCTCTCTTTTAGAAGCTTTACACCTGCCATCCTGCCTACAGTATGTGATGATATCACAATGTCTCTCTTACATCACAGACAGGCTGACATCATCACACAGGCTGGCGGCCAGCAAGAGACAGAAATGCAGATAGAGACACACTGACAAATACATACACTGTAGGCACAGGCACCATGCGGCTTCTGCACCATAAAAGTTCATTTGAATCAAAAATAATGTCATCTTTTAAGTGAGGCGCTATTGAAATCTTGGGGGTCTAAGTGTCAAGACAATCTTGACATAAAACGGAGGCATCATTTTCAATCATTCAATAATGATGTGGTTTTGGATGACAGTATTCTATGAGATATCATGGGAAAATAATAGGAGACATAATGGAAATACAGTATCGTCCAATTTGTGACCATAATGGGAATATACATAGCGCTTCCTTCACAGGAAATAATACATGTGACATAACGGGAATGTAGTAAGTATGTGGGTTTGGCTGGGATTATCCTACATCCTGCAGGGATATAATAACTGGGAAAACGCTATATTTGATACCGCCACGTTGTGGGATGAGCGAGTAAACATTGCATGTCATTTCCCAGAATCCCTTGCTGCAGTGGGAGCACTGTATGCTACTGTACTGTAGGTGATAATGGTTGAAATATATATATATATATATATATAGATATATATCTATATATATATATATATATATATATATATATATATATATATATATATACATACACATCAACCAGTACAATAATTTAAAAGGGGGGAATTAAAATGGTTGAAGTGGATAATGACAAGTATATACCGATCCAAAAAAACAACTCCTGAGCATGTATGTACTGCTTACATGGATGTACTATTAGCATGTACAGTGTTGTTTGTTACTGCAGTTACCAATTTATTTCCATTTTAAATATTTAATTTCTCTGAAATGGTGCAAGCAAATTGTATGAAAAGTTGCAAACGAATACATGAATGTTTTGTATCCAGAGTCAGGGGGATGAGATGAGATGGGGTCATGTTCATACAGTATTTGAACTGTACATTACTAAAAGAAGGCTTTTTTTCTATGCAGATACAGTATCGTGTTTCAAACACATGCTATACACACGTACACACACATACACATACACACACACACACACACACACACACACACACACACACGAGGTAATGTAAAGATGTGGGTGAACAGAGCGAAAAAGATTGTACTAGAAACGCTTATTAACATCAAAGGAATGGGCCTAAAGCAAAAGTTTGAACAGCAGCAGCAGCTGCAGTACCCCTGATATCTATGGATGGGACAGATACCCCCTGCAGACGCACGCACGCACGCACGCACACACAGGGAGGGGTCTGTAGTGTGACAGAGCACACCAGCTTCGCCACCAGGCACTCCTTCTTGAATTAAAATAAAACTATCTCCTTACCTCTTTCTGGATGCCCCCTCTTTACCAACAAGAGGGACAGGACCAGCTCTCCTCAGCTTCCATTTTCCTCTTCCTTTCCTCTCTCCCTTGAAAACTTTCTGCACCTGAGACAGTGGGAGGGAGGGAGATAGAGCATGAAACAGCACCCCAAATCCTGTCCCATTACAAGCAGCACAGGCTTCTGTCCCTCTACTCCTCTGCCTCCAGTCATTTGCATGGGAGGGAGGAGCTGCTTGCTCTCTCTCTCCCTCTTTCTCCCTCTCTCTCCTCTACCTCTCTCCCTCCCTCTCTCTTTTAGAAGCTTTACACCTGCCATCCTGCCTACAGTATGTGATCCAAATACATACACTGTAGGCACAGGCACCATGCGGCTTCTGCACCATAAAAGTTCATTTGAATCAAAAATAATGTCATCTTTTAAGTGAGGCGCTATTGAAATCTTGGGGGTCTAAGTGTCAAGACAATCTTGACATAAAACGGAGGCATCATTTTCAATCATTCAATAATGATGTGGTTTTGGATGACAGTATTCTATGAGATATCATGGGAAAATAATAGGAGACATAATGGAAATACAGTATCGTCCAATTTGTGACCATAATGGGAATATACATAGCGCTTCCTTCACAGGAAATAATACATGTGACATAACGGGAATGTAGTAAGTATGTGGGTTTGGCTGGGATTATCCTACATCCTGCAGGGATATAATAACTGGGAAAACGCTATATTTGATACCGCCACGTTGTGGGATGAGCGAGTAAACATTGCATGTCATTTCCCAGAATCCCTTGCTGCAGTGGGAGCACTGTATGCTACTGTACTGTAGGTGATAATGGTTGAAATATATATATATATATATATATAGATATATAGATATATATCTATATATATATATATATATATATATATACATACACATCAACCAGTACAATAATTTAAAAGGGGGGAATTAAAATGGTTGAAGTGGATAATGACAAGTATATACCGATCCAAAAAAACAACTCCTGAGCATGTATGTACTGCTTACATGGATGTACTATTAGCATGTACAGTGTTGTTTGTTACTGCAGTTACCAATTTATTTCCATTTTAAATATTTAATTTCTCTGAAATGGTGCAAGCAAATTGTATGAAAAGTTGCAAACGAATACATGAATGTTTTGTATCCAGAGTCAGGGGGATGAGATGAGATGGGGTCATGTTCATACAGTATTTGAACTGTACATTACTAAAAGAAGGCTTTTTTTCTATGCAGATACAGTATAGTGTTTCAAACACATGCTATACACACGTACACACACATACACACACACACACACACACACACACACACACACACGAGGTAATGTAAAGATGTGGGTGAACAGAGCGAAAAAGATTGTACTAGAAACGCTTATTAACATCAAAGGAATGGGCCTAAAGCAAAAGTTTGAACAGCAGCAGCAGCTGCAGTACCCCTGATATCTATGGATGGGACAGATACCCCCTGCAGACGCACGCACGCACGCACGCACACACACAGGGAGGGGTCTGTAGTGTGACAGAGCACACCAGCTTCACCACCAGGCACTCCTTCTTGAATTAAAATAAAACTATCTCCTTACCTCTTTCTGGATGCCCCCTCTTTACCAACAAGAGGGACAGGACCAGCTCTCCTCAGCTTCCATTTTCCTCTTCCTTTCCTCTCTCCCTTGAAAACTTTCTGCACCTGAGACAGTGGGAGGGAGGGAGATAGAGCATGAAACAGCACCCCAAATCCTGTCCCATTACAAGCAGCACAGGCTTCTGTCCCTCTACTCCTCTGCCTCCAGTCATTTGCATGGGAGGGAGGAGCTGCTTGCTCTCTCTCTCCCTCTTTCTCCCTCTCTCTCCTCTACCTCTCTCCCTCCCTCTCTCTTTTAGAAGCTTTACACCTGCCATCCTGCCTACAGTATGTGATGATATCACAATGTCTCTCTTACATCACAGACAGGCTGACATCATCACACAGGCTGGCGGCCAGCAAGAGACAGAAATGCAGATAGAGACACACTGACAAATACATACACTGTAGGCACAGGCACCATGCGGCTTCTGCACCATAAAAGTTCATTTGAATCAAAAATAATGTCATCTTTTAAGTGAGGCGCTATTGAAATCTTGGGGGTCTAAGTGTCAAGACAATCTTGACATAAAACGGAGGCATCATTTTCAATCATTCAATAATGATGTGGTTTTGGATGACAGTATTCTATGAGATATCATGGGAAAATAATAGGAGACATAATGGAAATACAGTATCGTCCAATTTGTGACCATAATGGGAATATACATAGCGCTTCCTTCACAGGAAATAATACATGTGACATAACGGGAATGTAGTAAGTATGTGGGTTTGGCTGGGATTATCCTACATCCTGCAGGGATATAATAACTGGGAAAACGCTATATTTGATACCGCCACGTTGTGGGATGAGCGAGTAAACATTGCATGTCATTTCCCAGAATCCCTTGCTGCAGTGGGAGCACTGTATGCTACTGTACTGTAGGTGATAATGGTTGAAATATATATATATATATATATATATATATAGATATATAGATATATATCTATATATATATATCTATATATATATATATATATATATATATATATATATATATATATATATACATACACATCAACCAGTACAATAATTTAAAAGGGGGGAATTAAAATGGTTGAAGTGGATAATGACAAGTATATACTGATCCAAAAAAACAACTCCTGAGCATGTATGTACTGCTTACATGGATGTACTATTAGCATGTACAGTGTTGTTTGTTACTGCAGTTACCAATTTATTTCCATTTTAAATATTTAATTTCTCTGAAATGGTGCAAGCAAATTGTATGAAAAGTTGCAAACGAATACATGAATGTTTTGTATCCAGAGTCAGGGGGATGAGATGAGATGGGGTCATGTTCATACAGTATTTGAACTGTACATTACTAAAAGAAGGCTTTTTTTCTATGCAGATACAGTATAGTGTTTCAAACACATGCTATACACACGTACACACACATACACATACACACACACACACACACACACACACACACACGAGGTAATGTAAAGATGTGGGTGAACAGAGCGAAAAAGATTGTACTAGAAACGCTTATTAACATCAAAGGAATGGGCCTAAAGCAAAAGTTTGAACAGCAGCAGCAGCTGCAGTACCCCTGATATCTATGGATGGGACAGATACCCCCTGCAGACGCACGCACGCACGCACGCACGCACACACACACACAGGGAGGGGTCTGTAGTGTGACAGAGCACACCAGCTTCGCCACCAGGCACTCCTTCTTGAATTAAAATAAAACTA
This sequence comes from Ascaphus truei, assembly GCF_040206685.1. Taxonomy (NCBI): domain Eukaryota; kingdom Metazoa; phylum Chordata; class Amphibia; order Anura; family Ascaphidae; genus Ascaphus; species Ascaphus truei. The sequence goes on from NW_027455675.1 coordinate 318,165, forward strand.
TCTCCTTACCTCTTTCTGGATGCCCCCTCTTTACCAACAAGAGGGACAGGACCAGCTCTCCTCAGCTTCCATTTTCCTCTTCCTTTCCTCTCTCCCTTGAAAACTTTCTGCACCTGAGACAGTGGGAGGGAGGGAGATAGAGCATGAAACAGCACCCCAAATCCTGTCCCATTACAAGCAGCACAGGCTTCTGTCCCTCTACTCCTCTGCCTCCAGTCATTTGCATGGGAGGGAGGAGCTGCTTGCTCTCTCTCTCCCTCTTTCTCCCTCTCTCTCCTCTACCTCTCTCCCTCCCTCTCTCTTTTAGAAGCTTTACACCTGCCATCCTGCCTACAGTATGTGATGATATCACAATGTCTCTCTTACATCACAGACAGGCTGACATCATCACACAGGCTGGCGGCCAGCAAGAGACAGAAATGCAGATAGAGACACACTGACAAATACATACACTGTAGGCACAGGCACCATGCGGCTTCTGCACCATAAAAGTTCATTTGAATCAAAAATAATGTCATCTTTTAAGTGAGGCGCTATTGAAATCTTGGGGGTCTAAGTGTCAAGACAATCTTGACATAAAACGGAGGCATCATTTTCAATCATTCAATAATGATGTGGTTTTGGATGACAGTATTCTATGAGATATCATGGGAAAATAATAGGAGACATAATGGAAATACAGTATCGTCCAATTTGTGACCATAATGGGAATATACATAGCGCTTCCTTCACAGGAAATAATACATGTGACATAACGGGAATGTAGTAAGTATGTGGGTTTGGCTGGGATTATCCTACATCCTGCAGGGATATAATAACTGGGAAAACGCTATATTTGATACCGCCACGTTGTGGGATGAGCGAGTAAACATTGCATGTCATTTCCCAGAATCCCTTGCTGCAGTGGGAGCACTGTATGCTACTGTACTGTAGGTGATAATGGTTGAAATATATATATATATATATATATAGATATATAGATATATATCTATATATATATATATATATATATATACATACACATCAACCAGTACAATAATTTAAAAGGGGGGAATTAAAATGGTTGAAGTGGATAATGACAAGTATATACCGATCCAAAAAAACAACTCCTGAGCATGTATGTACTGCTTACATGGATGTACTATTAGCATGTACAGTGTTGTTTGTTACTGCAGTTACCAATTTATTTCCATTTTAAATATTTAATTTCTCTGAAATGGTGCAAGCAAATTGTATGAAAAGTTGCAAACGAATACATGAATGTTTTGTATCCAGAGTCAGGGGGATGAGATGAGATGGGGTCATGTTCATACAGTATTTGAACTGTACATTACTAAAAGAAGGCTTTTTTTCTATGCAGATACAGTATAGTGTTTCAAACACATGCTATACACACGTACACACACATACACATACACACACACACACACACACACACACGAGGTAATGTAAAGATGTGGGTGAACAGAGCGAAAAAGATTGTACTAGAAACGCTTATTAACATCAAAGGAATGGGCCTAAAGCAAAAGTTTGAACAGAAGCAGCAGCTGCAGTACCCCTGATATCTATGGATGGGACAGATACCCCCTGCAGACGCACGCACGCACGCACGCACGCACGCACACACACAGGGAGGGGTCTGTAGTGTGACAGAGCACACCAGCTTCGCCACCTGGCACTCCTTCTTGAATTAAAATAAAACTATCTCCTTACCTCTTTCTGGATGCCCCCTCTTTACCAACAAGAGGGACAGGACCAGCTCTCCTCAGCTTCCATTTTCCTCTTCCTTTCTTCTCTCCCTTGAAAACTTTCTGCACCTGAGACAGTGGGAGGGAGGGAGATAGAGCATGAAACAGCACCCCAAATCCTGTCCCATTACAAGCAGCACAGGCTTCTGTCCCTCTACTCCTCTGCCTCCAGTCATTTGCATGGGAGGGAGGAGCTGCTTGCTCTCTCTCTCCCTCTTTCTCCCTCTCTCTCCTCTACCTCTCTCCCTCCCTCTCTCTTTTAGAAGCTTTACACCTGCCATCCTCCCTACAGTATGTGATGATATCACAATGTCTCTCTTACATCACAGACAGGCTGACATCATCACACAGGCTGGCGGCCAGCAAGAGACAGAAATGCAGATAGAGACACACTGACAAATACATACACTGTAGGCACAGGCACCATGCGGCTTCTGCACCATAAAAGTTCATTTGAATCAAAAATAATGTCATCTTTTAAGTGAGGCGCTATTGAAATCTTGGGGGTCTAAGTGTCAAGACAATCTTGACATAAAACGGAGGCATCATTTTCAATCATTCAATAATGATGTGGTTTTGGATGACAGTATTCTATGAGATATCATGGGAAAATAATAGGAGACATAATGGAAATACAGTATCGTCCAATTTGTGACCATAATGGGAATATACATAGCGCTTCCTTCACAGGAAATAATACATGTGACATAACGGGAATGTAGTAAGTATGTGGGTTTGGCTGGGATTATCCTACATCCTGCAGGGATATAATAACTGGGAAAACGCTATATTTGATACCGCCACGTTGTGGGATGAGCGAGTAAACATTGCATGTCATTTCCCAGAATCCCTTGCTGCAGTGGGAGCACTGTATGCTACTGTACTGTAGGTGATAATGGTTGAAATATATATATATATATATATATATATAGATATATAGATATATATCTATATATATATATATATATATATATATATATATATATATATATATATATATATATATATATATATATATATATATATATATATATATATATACATACACATCAACCAGTACAATAATTTAAAAGGGGGGAATTAAAATGGTTGAAGTGGATAATGACAAGTATATACCGATCCAAAAAAACAACTCCTGAGCATGTATGTACTGCTTACATGGATGTACTATTAGCATGTACAGTGTTGTTTGTTACTGCAGTTACCAATTTATTTCCATTTTAAATATTTAATTTCTCTGAAATGGTGCAAGCAAATTGTATGAAAAGTTGCAAACGAATACATGAATGTTTTGTATCCAGAGTCAGGGGGATGAGATGAGATGGGGTCATGTTCATACAGTATTTGAACTGTACATTACTAAAAGAAGGCTTTTTTTCTATGCAGATACAGTATAGTGTTTCAAACACATGCTATACACACGTACACACACATACACATACACACACACACACACACACACACACACACACACACGAGGTAATGTAAAGATGTGGGTGAACAGAGCGAAAAAGATTGTACTAGAAACGCTTATTAACATCAAAGGAATGGGCCTAAAGCAAAAGTTTGAACAGCAGCAGCAGCTGCAGTACCCCTGATATCTATGGATGGGACAGATACCCCCTGCAGACGCACGCACGCACGCACGCACGCACACACAGGGAGGGGTCTGTAGTGTGACAGAGCACACCAGCTTCGCCACCAGGCACTCCTTCTTGAATTAAAATAAAACTATCTCCTTACCTCTTTCTGGATGCCCCCTCTTTACCAACAAGAGGGACAGGACCAGCTCTCCTCAGCTTCCATTTTCCTCTTCCTTTCCTCTCTCCCTTGAAAACTTTCTGCACCTGAGACAGTGGGAGGGAGGGAGATAGAGCATGAAACAGCACCCCAAATCCTGTCCCATTACAAGCAGCACAGGCTTCTGTCCCTCTACTCCTCTGCCTCCAGTCATTTGCATGGGAGGGAGGAGCTGCTTGCTCTCTCTCTCCCTCTTTCTCCCTCTCTCTCCTCTACCTCTCTCCCTCCCTCTCTCTTTTAGAAGCTTTACACCTGCCATCCTGCCTACAGTATGTGATGATATCACAATGTCTCTCTTACATCACAGACAGGCTGACATCATCACACAGGCTGGCGGCCAGCAAGAGACAGAAATGCAGATAGAGACACACTGACAAATACATACACTGTAGGCACAGGCACCATGCGGCTTCTGCACCATAAAAGTTCATTTGAATCAAAAATAATGTCATCTTTTAAGTGAGGCGCTATTGAAATCTTGGGGGTCTAAGTGTCAAGACAATCTTGACATAAAACGGAGGCATCATTTTCAATCATTCAATAATGATGTGGTTTTGGATGACAGTATTCTATGAGATATCATGGGAAAATAATAGGAGACATAATGAAAATACAGTATCGTCCAATTTGTGACCATAATGGGAATATACATAGCGCTTCCTTCACAGGAAATAATACATGTGACATAACGGGAATGTAGTAAGTATGTGGGTTTGGCTGGGATTATCCTACATCCTGCAGGGATATAATAACTGGGAAAACGCTATATTTGATACCGCCACGTTGTGGGATGAGCGAGTAAACATTGCATGTCATTTCCCAGAATCCCTTGCTGCAGTGGGAGCACTGTATGCTACTGTACTGTAGGTGATAATGGTTGAAATATATATATATATATATATATATAGATATATAGATATATATCTCTATATATATATATATATATATATATATATATATACATACACATCAACCAGTACAATAATTTAAAAGGGGGGAATTAAAATGGTTGAAGTGGATAATGACAAGTATATACCGATCCAAAAAAACAACTCCTGAGCATGTATGTACTGCTTACATGGATGTACTATTAGCATGTACAGTGTTGTTTGTTACTGCAGTTACCAATTTATTTCCATTTTAAATATTTAATTTCTCTGAAATGGTGCAAGCAAATTGTATGAAAAGTTGCAAACGAATACATGAATGTTTTGTATCCAGAGTCAGGGGGATGAGATGAGATGGGGTCATGTTCATACAGTATTTGAACTGTACATTACTAAAAGAAGGCTTTTTTTCTATGCAGATACAGTATAGTGTTTCAAACACATGCTATACACACGTACACACACATACACATACACACACACACACACACACACACACGAGGTAATGTAAAGATGTGGGTGAACAGAGCGAAAAAGATTGTACTAGAAACGCTTATTAACATCAAAGGAATGGGCCTAAAGCAAAAGTTTGAACAGCAGCAGCAGCTGCAGTACCCCTGATATCTATGGATGGGACAGATACCCCCTGCAGACGCACGCACGCACGCACGCACGCACACACACAGGGAGGGGTCTGTAGTGTGACAGAGCACACCAGCTTCGCCACCAGGCACTCCTTCTTGAATTAAAATAAAACTATCTCCTTACCTCTTTCTGGATGCCCCCTCTTTACCAACAAGAGGGACAGGACCAGCTCTCCTCAGCTTCCATTTTCCTCTTCCTTTCCTCTCTCCCTTGAAAACTTTCTGCACCTGAGACAGTGGGAGGGAGGGAGATAGAGCATGAAACAGCACCCCAAATCCTGTCCCATTACAAGCAGCACAGGCTTCTGTCCCTCTACTCCTCTGCCTCCAGTCATTTGCATGGGAGGGAGGAGCTGCTTGCTCTCTCTCTCCCTCTTTCTCCCTCTCTCTCCTCTACCTCTCTCCCTCCCTCTCTCTTTTAGAAGCTTTACACCTGCCATCCTGCCTACAGTATGTGATGATATCACAATGTCTCTCTTACATCACAGACAGGCTGACATCATCACACAGGCTGGCGGCCAGCAAGAGACAGAAATGCAGATAGAGACACACTGACAAATACATACACTGTAGGCACAGGCACCATGCGGCTTCTGCACCATAAAAGTTCATTTGAATCAAAAATAATGTCATCTTTTAAGTGAGGCGCTATTGAAATCTTGGGGGTCTAAGTGTCAAGACAATCTTGACATAAAACGGAGGCATCATTTTCAATCATTCAATAATGATGTGGTTTTGGATGACAGTATTCTATGAGATATCATGGGAAAATAATAGGAGACATAATGGAAATACAGTATCGTCCAATTTGTGACCATAATGGGAATATACATAGCGCTTCCTTCACAGGAAATAATACATGTGACATAACGGGAATGTAGTAAGTATGTGGGTTTGGCTGGGATTATCCTACATCCTGCAGGGATATAATAACTGGGAAAACGCTATATTTGATACCGCCACGTTGTGGGATGAGCGAGTAAACATTGCATGTCATTTCCCAGAATCCCTTGCTGCAGTGGGAGCACTGTATGCTACTGTACTGTAGGTGATAATGGTTGAAATATATATATATATATATATATAGATATATATCTATATATATATATATATATATATATATATATATATATATATATATATACATACACATCAACCAGTACAATAATTTAAAAGGGGGGAATTAAAATGGTTGAAGTGGATAATGACAAGTATATACCGATCCAAAAAAACAACTCCTGAGCATGTATGTACTGCTTACATGGATGTACTATTAGCATGTACAGTGTTGTTTGTTACTGCAGTTACCAATTTATTTCCATTTTAAATATTTAATTTCTCTGAAATGGTGCAAGCAAATTGTATGAAAAGTTGCAAACGAATACATGAATGTTTTGTATCCAGAGTCAGGGGGATGAGATGAGATGGGGTCATGTTCATACAGTATTTGAACTGTACATTACTAAAAGAAGGCTTTTTTTCTATGCAGATACAGTATCGTGTTTCAAACACATGCTATACACACGTACACACACATACACATACACACACACACACACACACACACACACACACACACACACGAGGTAATGTAAAGATGTGGGTGAACAGAGCGAAAAAGATTGTACTAGAAACGCTTATTAACATCAAAGGAATGGGCCTAAAGCAAAAGTTTGAACAGCAGCAGCAGCTGCAGTACCCCTGATATCTATGGATGGGACAGATACCCCCTGCAGACGCACGCACGCACGCACGCACACACAGGGAGGGGTCTGTAGTGTGACAGAGCACACCAGCTTCGCCACCAGGCACTCCTTCTTGAATTAAAATAAAACTATCTCCTTACCTCTTTCTGGATGCCCCCTCTTTACCAACAAGAGGGACAGGACCAGCTCTCCTCAGCTTCCATTTTCCTCTTCCTTTCCTCTCTCCCTTGAAAACTTTCTGCACCTGAGACAGTGGGAGGGAGGGAGATAGAGCATGAAACAGCACCCCAAATCCTGTCCCATTACAAGCAGCACAGGCTTCTGTCCCTCTACTCCTCTGCCTCCAGTCATTTGCATGGGAGGGAGGAGCTGCTTGCTCTCTCTCTCCCTCTTTCTCCCTCTCTCTCCTCTACCTCTCTCCCTCCCTCTCTCTTTTAGAAGCTTTACACCTGCCATCCTGCCTACAGTATGTGATGATATCACAATGTCTCTCTTACATCACAGACAGGCTGACATCATCACACAGGCTGGCGGCCAGCAAGAGACAGAAATGCAGATAGAGACACACTGACAAATACATACACTGTAGGCACAGGCACCATGCGGCTTCTGCACCATAAAAGTTCATTTGAATCAAAAATAATGTCATCTTTTAAGTGAGGCGCTATTGAAATCTTGGGGGTCTAAGTGTCAAGACAATCTTGACATAAAACGGAGGCATCATTTTCAATCATTCAATAATGATGTGGTTTTGGATGACAGTATTCTATGAGATATCATGGGAAAATAATAGGAGACATAATGGAAATACAGTATCGTCCAATTTGTGACCATAATGGGAATATACATAGCGCTTCCTTCACAGGAAATAATACATGTGACATAACGGGAATGTAGTAAGTATGTGGGTTTGGCTGGGATTATCCTACATCCTGCAGGGATATAATAACTGGGAAAACGCTATATTTGATACCGCCACGTTGTGGGATGAGCGAGTAAACATTGCATGTCATTTCCCAGAATCCCTTGCTGCAGTGGGAGCACTGTATGCTACTGTACTGTAGGTGATAATGGTTGAAATATATATATATATATATATATATATATATATATATATATATATAGATATATATCTATATATATATATATATATATATATATATATATATATATATATATATATACATACACATCAACCAGTACAATAATTTAAAAGGGGGGAATTAAAATGGTTGAAGTGGATAATGACAAGTATATACCGATCCAAAAAAACAACTCCTGAGCATGTATGTACTGCTTACATGGATGTACTATTAGCATGTACAGTGTTGTTTGTTACTGCAGTTACCAATTTATTTCCATTTTAAATATTTAATTTCTCTGAAATGGTGCAAGCAAATTGTATGAAAAGTTGCAAACGAATACATGAATGTTTTGTATCCAGAGTCAGGGGGATGAGATGAGATGGGGTCATGTTCATACAGTATTTGAACTGTACATTACTAAAAGAAGGCTTTTTTTCTATGCAGATACAGTATAGTGTTTCAAACACATGCTATACACACGTACACACACATACACATACACACACACACACACACACGAGGTAATGTAAAGATGTGGGTGAACAGAGCGAAAAAGATTGTACTAGAAACGCTTATTAACATCAAAGGAATGGGCCTAAAGCAAAAGTTTGAACAGCAGCAGCAGCTGCAGTACCCCTGATATCTATGGATGGGACAGATACCCCCTGCAGACGCACGCACGCACGCACGCACACACACACACAGGGAGGGGTCTGTAGTGTGACAGAGCACACCAGCTTCGCCACCAGGCACTCCTTCTTGAATTAAAATAAAACTATCTCCTTACCTCTTTCTGGATGCCCCCTCTTTACCAACAAGAGGGACAGGACCAGCTCTCCTCAGCTTCCATTTTCCTCTTCCTTTCCTCTCTCCCTTGAAAACTTTCTGCACCTGAGACAGTGGGAGGGAGGGAGATAGAGCATGAAACAGCACCCCAAATCCTGTACCATTACAAGCAGCACAGGCTTCTGTCCCTCTACTCCTCTGCCTCCAGTCATTTGCATGGGAGGGAGGAGCTGCTTGCTCTCTCTCTCCCTCTTTCTCCCTCTCTCTCCTCTACCTCTCTCCCTCCCTCTCTCTTTTAGAAGCTTTACACCTGCCATCCTGCCTACAGTATGTGATGATATCACAATGTCTCTCTTACATCACAGACAGGCTGACATCATCACACAGGCTGGCGGCCAGCAAGAGACAGAAATGCAGATAGAGACACACTGACAAATACATACACTGTAGGCACAGGCACCATGCGGCTTCTGCACCATAAAAGTTCATTTGAATCAAAAATAATGTCATCTTTTAAGTGAGGCGCTATTGAAATCTTGGGGGTCTAAGTGTCAAGACAATCTTGACATAAAACGGAGGCATCATTTTCAATCATTCAATAATGATGTGGTTTTGGATGACAGTATTCTATGAGATATCATGGGAAAATAATAGGAGACATAATGGAAATACAGTATCGTCCAATTTGTGACCATAATGGGAATATACATAGCGCTTCCTTCACAGGAAATAATACATGTGACATAACGGGAATGTAGTAAGTATGTGGGTTTGGCTGGGATTATCCTACATCCTGCAGGGATATAATAACTGGGAAAACGCTATATTTGATACCGCCACGTTGTGGGATGAGCGAGTAAACATTGCATGTCATTTCCCAGAATCCCTTGCTGCAGTGGGAGCACTGTATGCTACTGTACTGTAGGTGATAATGGTTGAAATATATATATATATATATATATATATATATAGATATATATCTATATATATATATATATATATATATATATATATATATATATATATATATATATATATATATATACATACACATCAACCAGTACAATAATTTAAAAGGGGGGAATTAAAATGGTTGAAGTGGATAATGACAAGTATACAGTATACCGATCCAAAAAAACAACTCCTGAGCATGTATGTACTGCTTACATGGATGTACTATTAGCATGTACAGTGTTGTTTGTTACTGCAGTTACCAATTTATTTCCATTTTAAATATTTAATTTCTCTGAAATGGTGCAAGCAAATTGTATGAAAAGTTGCAAACGAATACATGAATGTTTTGTATCCAGAGTCAGGGGGATGAGATGAGATGGGGTCATGTTCATACAGTATTTGAACTGTACATTACTAAAAGAAGGCTTTTTTTCTATGCAGATACAGTATAGTGTTTCAAACACATGCTATACACACGTACACACACATACACATACACACACACACACACACACACACACGAGGTAATGTAAAGATGTGGGTGAACAGAGCGAAAAAGATTGTACTAGAAACGCTTATTAACATCAAAGGAATGGGCCTAAAGCAAAAGTTTGAACAGCAGCAGCAGCTGCAGTACCCCTGATATCTATGGATGGGACAGATACCCCCTGCAGACGCACGCACGCACGCACGCACGCACGCACACACACAGGGAGGGGTCTGTAGTGTGACAGAGCACACCAGCTTCGCCACCAGGCACTCCTTCTTGAATTAAAATAAAACTATCTCCTTACCTCTTTCTGGATGCCCCCTCTTTACCAACAAGAGGGACAGGACCAGCTCTCCTCAGCTTCCATTTTCCTCTTCCTTTCCTCTCTCCCTTGAAAACTTTCTGCACCTGAGACAGTGGGAGGGAGGGAGATAGAGCATGAAACAGCACCCCAAATCCTGTCCCATTACAAGCAGCACAGGCTTCTGTCCCTCTACTCCTCTGCCTCCAGTCATTTGCATGGGAGGGAGGAGCTGCTTGCTCTCTCTCTCCCTCTTTCTCCCTCTCTCTCCTCTACCTCTCTCCCTCCCTCTCTCTTTTAGAAGCTTTACACCTGCCATCCTGCCTACAGTATGTGATGATATCACAATGTCTCTCTTACATCACAGACAGGCTGACATCATCACACAGGCTGGCGGCCAGCAAGAGACAGAAATGCAGATAGAGACACACTGACAAATACATACACTGTAGGCACAGGCACCATGCGGCTTCTGCACCATAAAAGTTCATTTGAATCAAAAATAATGTCATCTTTTAAGTGAGGCGCTATTGAAATCTTGGGGGTCTAAGTGTCAAGACAATCTTGACATAAAACGGAGGCATCATTTTCAATCATTCAATAATGATGTGGTTTTGGATGACAGTATTCTATGAGATATCATGGGAAAATAATAGGAGACATAATGGAAATACAGTATCGTCCAATTTGTGACCATAATGGGAATATACATAGCGCTTCCTTCACAGGAAATAATACATGTGACATAACGGGAATGTAGTAAGTATGTGGGTTTGGCTGGGATTATCCTACATCCTGCAGGGATATAATAACTGGGAAAACGCTATATTTGATACCGCCACGTTGTGGGATGAGCGAGTAAACATTGCATGTCATTTCCCAGAATCCCTTGCTGCAGTGGGAGCACTGTATGCTACTGTACTGTAGGTGATAATGGTTGAAATATATATATATATATATATATAGATATATATCTATATATATATATATATATATATATATATATATATATATATACATACACATCAACCAGTACAATAATTTAAAAGGGGGGAATTAAAATGGTTGAAGTGGATAATGACAAGTATATACCGATCCAAAAAAACAACTCCTGAGCATGTATGTACTGCTTACATGGATGTACTATTAGCATGTACAGTGTTGTTTGTTACTGCAGTTACCAATTTATTTCCATTTTAAATATTTAATTTCTCTGAAATGGTGCAAGCAAATTGTATGAAAAGTTGCAAACGAATACATGAATGTTTTGTATCCAGAGTCAGGGGGATGAGATGAGATGGGGTCATGTTCATACAGTATTTGAACTGTACATTACTAAAAGAAGGCTTTTTTTCTATGCAGATACAGTATCGTGTTTCAAACACATGCTATACACACGTACACACACATACACATACACACACACACACACACACACACACACACACACACACACGAGGTAATGTAAAGATGTGGGTGAACAGAGCGAAAAAGATTGTACTAGAAACGCTTATTAACATCAAAGGAATGGGCCTAAAGCAAAAGTTTGAACAGCAGCAGCAGCTGCAGTACCCCTGATATCTATGGATGGGACAGATACCCCCTGCAGACGCACGCACGCACGCACGCACACACAGGGAGGGGTCTGTAGTGTGACAGAGCACACCAGCTTCGCCACCAGGCACTCCTTCTTGAATTAAAATAAAACTATCTCCTTACCTCTTTCTGGATGCCCCCTCTTTACCAACAAGAGGGACAGGACCAGCTCTCCTCAGCTTCCATTTTCCTCTTCCTTTCCTCTCTCCCTTGAAAACTTTCTGCACCTGAGACAGTGGGAGGGAGGGAGATAGAGCATGAAACAGCACCCCAAATCCTGTCCCATTACAAGCAGCACAGGCTTCTGTCCCTCTACTCCTCTGCCTCCAGTCATTTGCATGGGAGGGAGGAGCTGCTTGCTCTCTCTCTCCCTCTTTCTCCCTCTCTCTCCTCTACCTCTCTCCCTCCCTCTCTCTTTTAGAAGCTTTACACCTGCCATCCTGCCTACAGTATGTGATGATATCACAATGTCTCTCTTACATCACAGACAGGCTGACATCATCACACAGGCTGGCGGCCAGCAAGAGACAGAAATGCAGATAGAGACACACTGACAAATACATACACTGTAGGCACAGGCACCATGCGGCTTCTGCACCATAAAAGTTCATTTGAATCAAAAATAATGTCATCTTTTAAGTGAGGCGCTATTGAAATCTTGGGGGTCTAAGTGTCAAGACAATCTTGACATAAAACGGAGGCATCATTTTCAATCATTCAATAATGATGTGGTTTTGGATGACAGTATTCTATGAGATATCATGGGAAAATAATAGGAGACATAATGGAAATACAGTATCGTCCAATTTGTGACCATAATGGGAATATACATAGCGCTTCCTTCACAGGAAATAATACATGTGACATAACGGGAATGTAGTAAGTATGTGGGTTTGGCTGGGATTATCCTACATCCTGCAGGGATATAATAACTGGGAAAACGCTATATTTGATACCGCCACGTTGTGGGATGAGCGAGTAAACATTGCATGTCATTTCCCAGAATCCCTTGCTGCAGTGGGAGCACTGTATGCTACTGTACTGTAGGTGATAATGGTTGAAATATATATATATATATATATATATATATATATATATATATATATATATATAGATATATATCTATATATATATATATATATATATATATATATATATATATATATATATATATATATATATACATACACATCAACCAGTACAATAATTTAAAAGGGGGGAATTAAAATGGTTGAAGTGGATAATGACAAGTATATACCGATCCAAAAAAACAACTCCTGAGCATGTATGTACTGCTTACATGGATGTACTATTAGCATGTACAGTGTTGTTTGTTACTGCAGTTACCAATTTATTTCCATTTTAAATATTTAATTTCTCTGAAATGGTGCAAGCAAATTGTATGAAAAGTTGCAAACGAATACATGAATGTTTTGTATCCAGAGTCAGGGGGATGAGATGAGATGGGGTCATGTTCATACAGTATTTGAACTGTACATTACTAAAAGAAGGCTTTTTTTCTATGCAGATACAGTATAGTGTTTCAAACACATGCTATACACACGTACACACACATACACATACACACACACACACACACACGAGGTAATGTAAAGATGTGGGTGAACAGAGCGAAAAAGATTGTACTAGAAACGCTTATTAACATCAAAGGAATGGGCCTAAAGCAAAAGTTTGAACAGCAGCAGCAGCTGCAGTACCCCTGATATCTATGGATGGGACAGATACCCCCTGCAGACGCACGCACGCACGCACGCACGCACACACACACACAGGGAGGTGTCTGTAGTGTGACAGAGCACACCAGCTTCGCCACCAGGCACTCCTTCTTGAATTAAAATAAAACTATCTCCTTACCTCTTTCTGGATGCCCCCTCTTTACCAACAAGAGGGACAGGACCAGCTCTCCTCAGCTTCCATTTTCCTCTTCCTTTCCTCTCTCCCTTGAAAACTTTCTGCACCTGAGACAGTGGGAGGGAGGGAGATAGAGCATGAAACAGCACCCCAAATCCTGTACCATTACAAGCAGCACAGGCTTCTGTCCCTCTACTCCTCTGCCTCCAGTCATTTGCATGGGAGGGAGGAGCTGCTTGCTCTCTCTCTCCCTCTTTCTCCCTCTCTCTCCTCTACCTCTCTCCCTCCCTCTCTCTTTTAGAAGCTTTACACCTGCCATCCTGCCTACAGTATGTGATGATATCACAATGTCTCTCTTACATCACAGACAGGCTGACATCATCACACAGGCTGGCGGCCAGCAAGAGACAGAAATGCAGATAGAGACACACTGACAAATACATACACTGTAGGCACAGGCACCATGCGGCTTCTGCACCATAAAAGTTCATTTGAATCAAAAATAATGTCATCTTTTAAGTGAGGCGCTATTGAAATCTTGGGGGTCTAAGTGTCAAGACAATCTTGACATAAAACGGAGGCATCATTTTCAATCATTCAATAATGATGTGGTTTTGGATGACAGTATTCTATGAGATATCATGGGAAAATAATAGGAGACATAATGGAAATACAGTATCGTCCAATTTGTGACCATAATGGGAATATACATAGCGCTTCCTTCACAGGAAATAATACATGTGACATAACGGGAATGTAGTAAGTATGTGGGTTTGGCTGGGATTATCCTACATCCTGCAGGGATATAATAACTGGGAAAACGCTATATTTGATACCGCCACGTTGTGGGATGAGCGAGTAAACATTGCATGTCATTTCCCAGAATCCCTTGCTGCAGTGGGAGCACTGTATGCTACTGTACTGTAGGTGATAATGGTTGAAATATATATATATATATATATAGATATATAGATATATATCTATATATATATATATATATATATATATATATATATATATATATATATATATATATATATATATACATACACATCAACCAGTACAATAATTTAAAAGGGGGGAATTAAAATGGTTGAAGTGGATAATGACAAGTATACAGTATACCGATCCAAAAAAACAACTCCTGAGCATGTATGTACTGCTTACATGGATGTACTATTAGCATGTACAGTGTTGTTTGTTACTGCAGTTACCAATTTATTTCCATTTTAAATATTTAATTTCTCTGAAATGGTGCAAGCAAATTGTATGAAAAGTTGCAAACGAATACATGAATGTTTTGTATCCAGAGTCAGGGGGATGAGATGAGATGGGGTCATGTTCATACAGTATTTGAACTGTACATTACTAAAAGAAGGCTTTTTTTCTATGCAGATACAGTATAGTGTTTCAAACACATGCTATACACACGTACACACACATACACATACACACACACACACACACACACACACGAGGTAATGTAAAGATGTGGGTGAACAGAGCGAAAAAGATTGTACTAGAAACGCTTATTAACATCAAAGGAATGGGCCTAAAGCAAAAGTTTGAACAGCAGCAGCAGCTGCAGTACCCCTGATATCTATGGATGGGACAGATACCCCCTGCAGACGCACGCACGCACGCACGCACGCACGCACACACACAGGGAGGGGTCTGTAGTGTGACAGAGCACACCAGCTTCGCCACCAGGCACTCCTTCTTGAATTAAAATAAAACTATCTCCTTACCTCTTTCTGGATGCCCCCTCTTTACCAACAAGAGGGACAGGACCAGCTCTCCTCAGCTTCCATTTTCCTCTTCCTTTCCTCTCTCCCTTGAAAACTTTCTGCACCTGAGACAGTGGGAGGGAGGGAGATAGAGCATGAAACAGCACCCCAAATCCTGTCCCATTACAAGCAGCACAGGCTTCTGTCCCTCTACTCCTCTGCCTCCAGTCATTTGCATGGGAGGGAGGAGCTGCTTGCTCTCTCTCTCCCTCTTTCTCCCTCTCTCTCCTCTACCTCTCTCCCTCCCTCTCTCTTTTAGAAGCTTTACACCTGCCATCCTGCCTACAGTATGTGATGATATCACAATGTCTCTCTTACATCACAGACAGGCTGACATCATCACACAGGCTGGCGGCCAGCAAGAGACAGAAATGCAGATAGAGACACACTGACAAATACATACACTGTAGGCACAGGCACCATGCGGCTTCTGCACCATAAAAGTTCATTTGAATCAAAAATAATGTCATCTTTTAAGTGAGGCGCTATTGAAATCTTGGGGGTCTAAGTGTCAAGACAATCTTGACATAAAACGGAGGCATCATTTTCAATCATTCAATAATGATGTGGTTTTGGATGACAGTATTCTATGAGATATCATGGGAAAATAATAGGAGACATAATGGAAATACAGTATCGTCCAATTTGTGACCATAATGGGAATATACATAGCGCTTCCTTCACAGGAAATAATACATGTGACATAACGGGAATGTAGTAAGTATGTGGGTTTGGCTGGGATTATCCTACATCCTGCAGGGATATAATAACTGGGAAAACGCTATATTTGATACCGCCACGTTGTGGGATGAGCGAGTAAACATTGCATGTCATTTCCCAGAATCCCTTGCTGCAGTGGGAGCACTGTATGCTACTGTACTGTAGGTGATAATGGTTGAAATATATATATATATATATATAGATAT
This sequence comes from Ascaphus truei, assembly GCF_040206685.1. Taxonomy (NCBI): domain Eukaryota; kingdom Metazoa; phylum Chordata; class Amphibia; order Anura; family Ascaphidae; genus Ascaphus; species Ascaphus truei. Next base: position 334,747 of record NW_027455675.1, read on the forward strand.
ATAGATATATATCTATATATATATATATATATATATATATATATATATATATATATATACATACACATCAACCAGTACAATAATTTAAAAGGGGGGAATTAAAATGGTTGAAGTGGATAATGACAAGTATACAGTATACCGATCCAAAAAAACAACTCCTGAGCATGTATGTACTGCTTACATGGATGTACTATTAGCATGTACAGTGTTGTTTGTTACTGCAGTTACCAATTTATTTCCATTTTAAATATTTAATTTCTCTGAAATGGTGCAAGCAAATTGTATGAAAAGTTGCAAACGAATACATGAATGTTTTGTATCCAGAGTCAGGGGGATGAGATGAGATGGGGTCATGTTCATACAGTATTTGAACTGTACATTACTAAAAGAAGGCTTTTTTTCTATGCAGATACAGTATAGTGTTTCAAACACATGCTATACACACGTACACACACATACACATACACACACACACACACACACACACACGAGGTAATGTAAAGATGTGGGTGAACAGAGCGAAAAAGATTGTACTAGAAACGCTTATTAACATCAAAGGAATGGGCCTAAAGCAAAAGTTTGAACAGCAGCAGCAGCTGCAGTACCCCTGATATCTATGGATGGGACAGATACCCCCTGCAGACGCACGCACGCACGCACGCACGCACGCACACACACAGGGAGGGGTCTGTAGTGTGACAGAGCACACCAGCTTCGCCACCAGGCACTCCTTCTTGAATTAAAATAAAACTATCTCCTTACCTCTTTCTGGATGCCCCCTCTTTACCAACAAGAGGGACAGGACCAGCTCTCCTCAGCTTCCATTTTCCTCTTCCTTTCCTCTCTCCCTTGAAAACTTTCTGCACCTGAGACAGTGGGAGGGAGGGAGATAGAGCATGAAACAGCACCCCAAATCCTGTCCCATTACAAGCAGCACAGGCTTCTGTCCCTCTACTCCTCTGCCTCCAGTCATTTGCATGGGAGGGAGGAGCTGCTTGCTCTCTCTCTCCCTCTTTCTCCCTCTCTCTCCTCTACCTCTCTCCCTCCCTCTCTCTTTTAGAAGCTTTACACCTGCCATCCTGCCTACAGTATGTGATGATATCACAATGTCTCTCTTACATCACAGACAGGCTGACATCATCACACAGGCTGGCGGCCAGCAAGAGACAGAAATGCAGATAGAGACACACTGACAAATACATACACTGTAGGCACAGGCACCATGCGGCTTCTGCACCATAAAAGTTCATTTGAATCAAAAATAATGTCATCTTTTAAGTGAGGCGCTATTGAAATCTTGGGGGTCTAAGTGTCAAGACAATCTTGACATAAAACGGAGGCATCATTTTCAATCATTCAATAATGATGTGGTTTTGGATGACAGTATTCTATGAGATATCATGGGAAAATAATAGGAGACATAATGGAAATACAGTATCGTCCAATTTGTGACCATAATGGGAATATACATAGCGCTTCCTTCACAGGAAATAATACATGTGACATAACGGGAATGTAGTAAGTATGTGGGTTTGGCTGGGATTATCCTACATCCTGCAGGGATATAATAACTGGGAAAACGCTATATTTGATACCGCCACGTTGTGGGATGAGCGAGTAAACATTGCATGTCATTTCCCAGAATCCCTTGCTGCAGTGGGAGCACTGTATGCTACTGTACTGTAGGTGATAATGGTTGAAATATATATATATATATATATATATATATAGATATATAGATATATATCTATATATATATATATATATATATATATATATATATATACATACACATCAACCAGTACAATAATTTAAAAGGGGGGAATTAAAATGGTTGAAGTGGATAATGACAAGTATATACCGATCCAAAAAAACAACTCCTGAGCATGTATGTACTGCTTACATGGATGTACTATTAGCATGTACAGTGTTGTTTGTTACTGCAGTTACCAATTTATTTCCATTTTAAATATTTAATTTCTCTGAAATGGTGCAAGCAAATTGTATGAAAAGTTGCAAACGAATACATGAATGTTTTGTATCCAGAGTCAGGGGGATGAGATGAGATGGGGTCATGTTCATACAGTATTTGAACTGTACATTACTAAAAGAAGGCTTTTTTTCTATGCAGATACAGTATAGTGTTTCAAACACATGCTATACACACGTACACACACATACACATACACACACACACACACACACACACACACACACACACACACACACACGAGGTAATGTAAAGATGTGGGTGAACAGAGCGAAAAAGATTGTACTAGAAACTCTTATTAACATCAAAGGAATGGGCCTAAAGCAAAAGTTTGAACAGCAGCAGCAGCTGCAGTACCCCTGATATCTATGGATGGGACAGATACCCCCTGCAGACGCACGCACGCACACACACACACACAGGGAGGGGTCTGTAGTGTGACAGAGCACACCAGCTTCGCCACCAGGCACTCCTTCTTGAATTAAAATAAAACTATCTCCTTACCTCTTTCTGGATGCCCCCTCTTTACCAACAAGAGGGACAGGACCAGCTCTCCTCAGCTTCCATTTTCCTCTTCCTTTCCTCTCTCCCTTGAAAACTTTCTGCACCTGAGACAGTGGGAGGGAGGGAGATAGAGCATGAAACAGCACCCCAAATCCTGTCCCATTACAAGCAGCACAGGCTTCTGTCCCTCTACTCCTCTGCCTCCAGTCATTTGCATGGGAGGGAGGAGCTGCTTGCTCTCTCTCTCCCTCTTTCTCCCTCTCTCTCCTCTACCTCTCTCCCTCCCTCTCTCTTTTAGAAGCTTTACACCTGCCATCCTGCCTACAGTATGTGATGATATCACAATGTCTCTCTTACATCACAGACAGGCTGACATCATCACACAGGCTGGCGGCCAGCAAGAGACAGAAATGCAGATAGAGACACACTGACAAATACATACACTGTAGGCACAGGCACCATGCGGCTTCTGCACCATAAAAGTTCATTTGAATCAAAAATAATGTCATCTTTTAAGTGAGGCGCTATTGAAATCTTGGGGGTCTAAGTGTCAAGACAATCTTGACATAAAACGGAGGCATCATTTTCAATCATTCAATAATGATGTGGTTTTGGATGACAGTATTCTATGAGATATCATGGGAAAATAATAGGAGACATAATGGAAATACAGTATCGTCCAATTTGTGACCATAATGGGAATATACATAGCGCTTCCTTCACAGGAAATAATACATGTGACATAACGGGAATGTAGTAAGTATGTGGGTTTGGCTGGGATTATCCTACATCCTGCAGGGATATAATAACTGGGAAAACGCTATATTTGATACCGCCACGTTGTGGGATGAGCGAGTAAACATTGCATGTCATTTCCCAGAATCCCTTGCTGCAGTGGGAGCACTGTATGCTACTGTACTGTAGGTGATAATGGTTGAAATATATATATATACTAGCTGAGAGACCCGGCGTTGCCCGGGATGTAATGTTCCCGTTCCTCTCTCTCCTCCCCCCTCTCTCTGTTTGTCCCCCATTCACATCAATCCAGTCCCCCCCCTCCCTCCCTCCTTTACAGCTTCATGTAGCGTGTGTGCGTCAGTCACTGTGTGTTTGCTCGCGCGTCAGTGAGTCTGAGGCAGAAACACAAACACACACAGACTGACTGATGCACACACAGTCAGTGTGTGCCTCAGTCAGTGTGTGCGTGCGTCAGTCAGGCTTTGTGTGCGCGTCAGTCAGTGTGTGCGTGCGTGCGGCAGTCAGTCAGTGTGTGCGCGCGGGGCGTCAAAGGCAGGGGGGGGCGTCAAAGGCAGGGGGGGGCGTCAAAGGGAGGGGGGGGGGCGTCAAAGGGAGGGGGGGGGCGTCAAAGGGAGGGGGGGGGGCGTCAAAGGGAGGGGGGGGGGCCTCAAAGGGAGGGGGGGGGGCGTCAAAGGGAGGGGGGGGGCGTCAAAGGGAGGGGGGGGGGCGTCAAAGGGAGGGGGGGGGCGTCAAAGGGAGGGGGGGGGCGTCAAAGGGAGGGGGGGGGCGTCAAAGGGAGGGGGGGGGGCGTCAAAGGGAGGGGGGGGGGCGTCAAAGGGAGGGGGGGGGCCGTCAAAGGGAGGGGGGGGGGGCGTCAAAGGGAGGGGGGGGGGGGCGCCTCAAAGGCATGGATTCCTCCCCCTGCATTTCCTGCAGTGGACAGGAGGGGGGGGGCAGTGGACAGGAGGGGGGGGTAGTGGACAGGAGGGGGGGGGCAGTGGACAGGAGGGAGGGGGCAGTGGACAGGAGGGGGGGGGCAGTGGACAGGAGGGGGGGGGGGCAGTGGACAGGAGGGGGGGGGGCAGTGGACAGGAGGGGGGGGCAGTGGAAAGGAGGGGGGGGCAGTGGACAGGAGGGGGGGGGCAGTGGACAGGAGGGGGGGGGCAGTGGACAGGAGGGGGGGGCAGTGGACAGGAGGGGGGGGGCAGTGGACAGGAGGGAGGGGGCAGTGGACAGGAGGGGGGGGCAGTGGACAGGAGGGGGGGGCAGTGGACAGGAGGGGGGGGCAGTGGACAGGAGGGGGGGCAGTGGACAGGAGGGGGGGCAGTGGACAGGAGGGGGGGGGCAGTGGACAGGAGGGGGGGGCAGTGGACAGGAGGGGGGGGGGGCAGTGGACAGGAGGGGGGGGCAGTGGACAGGAGGGGGGACAGGAGGGGGGGGGCAGTGGACAGGAGGGGGGGGCAGTGGACAGGAGGGGGGGCAGTGGATAGGAGGGGGGGGCAGTGGACAGTGACACACACACACACACACACACACACACACACACACACACACACACACACACCTCAGTTGATGCGCCCTTTCTCAGTTCCGTTTGGCGCCGGAGGTGGGGAGCGACACCTACCTGTACTTCCGGGCGCCGCCACCGTCTGACTCGGCGCCGCGAGGGAGGAAGGGGGTCCGCCATCTTACGCGCCGCGTGGCAGCTGCGGGAAGCGAGGTGATTTGGAGCGGGGAGGGGGGAGAGGTGATTTGGAGCGGGGAGAGGTGATTTGGAGCGGGGAGAGGTGATCTGGAGCGGGGAGAGGTGATTTGGAGCGGTGAGGGGGGAGAGGTGATGCCGCTGGGGAGGGGGAAGAGGTGATGCCGCTGGGGAGGGGGAAGAGGTGATGCCGCTGGGGAGGGGGAAGAGGTGATGCCGCTGGGGAGGGGGAAGAGGTGATGCCGCTGGGGAGGGGGAAGAGGTGATGCCGCTGGGGAGGGGGAAGAGGTGATGCCGCTGGGGAGGGGGAAGAGGTGATTTGGAGAGGGGAGAGAGGTGTGTGTGTGTGTGTGTGTGTGTGTGTGTGTGTGTTTTATTTATTTTTTTGGACCTTTGGCCCGTCACTCCGCCTCAGGCCAATGAGAGGTGTGGGGGGCGGGCCAAGGGGGTGGTGTGAGTGTGTGAGGCCAATGAGAGGTGTGCGGGGGCGGGCGGGCCAAGGGACCAATGAGATTGCCGCTAGGGACACCGGACATCCAGCAGGCAGGCATGCATGCAGGCAGGCAGGCAGGCAAACATACAGTGCTTTCACTAATATAGTATAAGATATATATATATAGATATATAGATATATATCTATATATATCTATATATATATATATATATATATATATATATATATATATATATATATATATATATATATATATATATATATATATATATATATACATACACATCAACCAGTACAATAATTTAAAAGGGGGGAATTAAAATGGTTGAAGTGGATAATGACAAGTATATACCGATCCAAAAAAACAACTCCTGAGCATGTATGTACTGCTTACATGGATGTACTATTAGCATGTACAGTGTTGTTTGTTACTGCAGTTACCAATTTATTTCCATTTTAAATATTTAATTTCTCTGAAATGGTGCAAGCAAATTGTATGAAAAGTTGCAAACGAATACATGAATGTTTTGTATCCAGAGTCAGGGGGATGAGATGAGATGGGGTCATGTTCATACAGTATTTGAACTGTACATTACTAAAAGAAGGCTTTTTTTCTATGCAGATACAGTATAGTGTTTCAAACACATGCTATACACACGTACACACACATACACATACACATACACACACACACACACACACACACACGAGGTAATGTAAAGATGTGGGTGAACAGAGCGAAAAAGATTGTACTAGAAACGCTTATTAACATCAAAGGAATGGGCCTAAAGCAAAAGTTTGAACAGCAGCAGCAGCTGCAGTACCCCTGATATCTATGGATGGGACAGATACCCCCTGCAGACGCACGCACGCACGCACACACACACACACACAGGGAGGGGTCTGTAGTGTGACAGAGCACACCAGCTTCGCCACCAGGCACTCCTTCTTGAATTAAAATAAAACTATCTCCTTACCTCTTTCTGGATGCCCCCTCTTTACCAACAAGAGGGACAGGACCAGCTCTCCTCAGCTTCCATTTTCCTCTTCCTTTCCTCTCTCCCTTGAAAACTTTCTGCACCTGAGACAGTGGGAGGGAGGGAGATAGAGCATGAAACAGCACCCCAAATCCTGTCCCATTACAAGCAGCACAGGCTTCTGTCCCTCTACTCCTCTGCCTCCAGTCATTTGCATGGGAGGGAGGAGCTGCTTGCTCTCTCTCTCCCTCTTTCTCCCTCTCTCTCCTCTACCTCTCTCCCTCCCTATCTCTTTTAGAAGCTTTACACCTGCCATCCTGCCTACAGTATGTGATGATATCACAATGTCTCTCTTACATCACAGACAGGCTGACATCATCACACAGGCTGGCGGCCAGCAAGAGACAGAAATGCAGATAGAGACACACTGACAAATACATACACTGTAGGCACAGGCACCATGCGGCTTCTGCACCATAAAAGTTCATTTGAATCAAAAATAATGTCATCTTTTAAGTGAGGCGCTATTGAAATCTTGGGGGTCTAAGTGTCAAGACAATCTTGACATAAAACGGAGGCATCATTTTCAATCATTCAATAATGATGTGGTTTTGGATGACAGTATTCTATGAGATATCATGGGAAAATAATAGGAGACATAATGGAAATACAGTATCGTCCAATTTGTGACCATAATGGGAATATACATAGCGCTTCCTTCACAGGAAATAATACATGTGACATAACGGGAATGTAGTAAGTATGTGGGTTTGGCTGGGATTATCCTACATCCTGCAGGGATATAATAACTGGGAAAACGCTATATTTGATACCGCCACGTTGTGGGATGAGCGAGTAAACATTGCATGTCATTTCCCAGAATCCCTTGCTGCAGTGGGAGCACTGTATGCTACTGTACTGTAGGTGATAATGGTTGAAATATATATATATATATATATAGATATATAGATATATATCTATATATATATATATATATATATATATATATATACATACACATCAACCAGTACAATAATTTAAAAGGGGGGAATTAAAATGGTTGAAGTGGATAATGACAAGTATATACCGATCCAAAAAAACAACTCCTGAGCATGTATGTACTGCTTACATGGATGTACTATTAGCATGTACAGTGTTGTTTGTTACTGCAGTTACCAATTTATTTCCATTTTAAATATTTAATTTCTCTGAAATGGTGCAAGCAAATTGTATGAAAAGTTGCAAACGAATACATGAATGTTTTGTATCCAGAGTCAGGGGGATGAGATGAGATGGGGTCATGTTCATACAGTATTTGAACTGTACATTACTAAAAGAAGGCTTTTTTTCTATGCAGATACAGTATAGTGTTTCAAACACATGCTATACACACGTACACACACATACACATACACACACACACACACACACACACACACGAGGTAATGTAAAGATGTGGGTGAACAGAGCGAAAAAGATTGTACTAGAAACGCTTATTAACATCAAAGGAATGGGCCTAAAGCAAAAGTTTGAACAGCAGCAGCAGCTGCAGTACCCCTGATATCTATGGATGGGACAGATACCCCCTGCAGACGCACGCACGCACGCACACACACACACACAGGGAGGGGTCTGTAGTGTGACAGAGCACACCAGCTTCGCCACCAGGCACTCCTTCTTGAATTAAAATAAAACTATCTCCTTACCTCTTTCTGGATGCCCCCTCTTTACCAACAAGAGGGACAGGACCAGCTCTCCTCAGCTTCCATTTTCCTCTTCCTTTCCTCTCTCCCTTGAAAACTTTCTGCACCTGAGACAGTGGGAGGGAGGGAGATAGAGCATGAAACAGCACCCCAAATCCTGTCCCATTACAAGCAGCACAGGCTTCTGTCCCTCTACTCCTCTGCCTCCAGTCATTTGCATGGGAGGGAGGAGCTGCTTGCTCTCTCTCTCCCTCTTTCTCCCTCTCTCTCCTCTACCTCTCTCCCTCCCTCTCTCTTTTAGAAGCTTTACACCTGCCATCCTGCCTACAGTATGTGATGATATCACAATGTCTCTCTTACATCACAGACAGGCTGACATCATCACACAGGCTGGCGGCCAGCAAGAGACAGAAATGCAGATAGAGACACACTGACAAATACATACACTGTAGGCACAGGCACCATGCGGCTTCTGCACCATAAAAGTTCATTTGAATCAAAAATAATGTCATCTTTTAAGTGAGGCGCTATTGAAATCTTGGGGGTCTAAGTGTCAAGACAATCTTGACATAAAACGGAGGCATCATTTTCAATCATTCAATAATGATGTGGTTTTGGATGACAGTATTCTATGAGATATCATGGGAAAATAATAGGAGACATAATGGAAATACAGTATCGTCCAATTTGTGACCATAATGGGAATATACATAGCGCTTCCTTCACAGGAAATAATACATGTGACATAACGGGAATGTAGTAAGTATGTGGGTTTGGCTGGGATTATCCTACATCCTGCAGGGATATAATAACTGGGAAAACGCTATATTTGATACCGCCACGTTGTGGGATGAGCGAGTAAACATTGCATGTCATTTCCCAGAATCCCTTGCTGCAGTGGGAGCACTGTATGCTACTGTACTGTAGGTGATAATGGTTGAAATATATATATATATATATATATATATAGATATATAGATATATAGATATATATCTATATATCTATATATCTATATATATATATATATATATATATATATATATATATATATATATATACATACACATCAACCATTACAATAATTTAAAAGGGGGGAATTAAAATGGTTGAAGTGGATAATGACAAGTATATACCGATCCAAAAAAACAACTCCTGAGCATGTATGTACTGCTTACATGGATGTACTATTAGCATGTACAGTGTTGTTTGTTACTGCAGTTACCAATTTATTTCCATTTTAAATATTTAATTTCTCTGAAATGGTGCAAGCAAATTGTATGAAAAGTTGCAAACGAATACATGAATGTTTTGTATCCAGAGTCAGGGGGATGAGATGAGATGGGGTCATGTTCATACAGTATTTGAACTGTACATTACTAAAAGAAGGCTTTTTTTCTATGCAGATACAGTATAGTGTTTCAAACACATGCTATACACACGTACACACACATACACATACACACACACACACACACACACACACACACGAGGTAATGTAAAGATGTGGGTGAACAGAGCGAAAAAGATTGTACTAGAAACGCTTATTAACATCAAAGGAATGGGCCTAAAGCAAAAGTTTGAACAGCAGCAGCAGCTGCAGTACCCCTGATATCTATGGATGGGACAGATACCCCCTGCAGACGCACGCACGCACGCACGCACGCACACACACACAGGGAGGGGTCTGTAGTGTGACAGAGCACACCAGCTTCGCCACCAGGCACTCCTTCTTGAATTAAAATAAAACTATCTCCTTACCTCTTTCTGGATGCCCCCTCTTTACCAACAAGAGGGACAGGACCAGCTCTCCTCAGCTTCCATTTTCCTCTTCCTTTCCTCTCTCCCTTGAAAACTTTCTGCACCTGAGACAGTGGGAGGGAGGGAGATAGAGCATGCAACAGCACCCCAAATCCTGTCCCATTACAAGCAGCACAGGCTTCTGTCCCTCTACTCCTCTGCCTCCAGTCATTTGCATGGGAGGGAGGAGCTGCTTGCTCTCTCTCTCCCTCTTTCTCCCTCTCTCTCCTCTACCTCTCTCCCTCCCTCTCTCTTTTAGAAGCTTTACACCTGCCATCCTGCCTACAGTATGTGATGATATCACAATGTCTCTCTTACATCACAGACAGGCTGACATCATCACACAGGCTGGCGGCCAGCAAGAGACAGAAATGCAGATAGAGACACACTGACAAATACATACACTGTAGGCACAGGCACCATGCGGCACCATAAAAGTTCATTTGAATCAAAAATAATGTCATCTTTTAAGTGAGGCGCTATTGAAATCTTGGGGGTCTAAGTGTCAAGACAATCTTGACATAAAACGGAGGCATCATTTTCAATCATTCAATAATGATGTGGTTTTGGATGACAGTATTCTATGAGATATCATGGGAAAATAATAGGAGACATAATGGAAATACAGTATCGTCCAATTTGTGACCATAATGGGAATATACATAGCGCTTCCTTCACAGGAAATAATACATGTGACATAACGGGAATGTAGTAAGTATGTGGGTTTGGCTGGGATTATCCTACATCCTGCAGGGATATAATAACTGGGAAAACGCTATATTTGATACCGCCACGTTGTGGGATGAGCGAGTAAACATTGCATGTCATTTCCCAGAATCCCTTGCTGCAGTGGGAGCACTGTATGCTACTGTACTGTAGGTGATAATGGTTGAAATATATATATATATATATATATATATAGATATATAGATATATATCTATATATATATATATCTTATACTATATTAGTGAAAGCACTGTATGTTTGCCTGCCTGCCTGCATGCATGCCTGCCTGCTGGATGTCCGGTGTCCCTAGGGGAAATCTCATTGGTCCCTTGGGCCGCCCCCGCACACCTCTCATTGGCCTGAGGCGGAGTGACGGGCCAAAGGACACACAGGGACACACACACACACACACACACAGGGACACACACACACACACACACACACACACACACACAGTAGGGGGGGGGGTGTACATTAGCAGCATGTATAACCGGGGGGGGGGGGCCTCACATACCCGCCGGAGCCTCCGCCTCTTCCTCCCCGAAATCAGCCTCCTCCTCTCCCCGTGTCTCCCGCGCTTTCAACCCCCCCCGGCGCCGCTACAGTCAGCGGAGGAGCGAGTGCCCGGGACACAGCGGGGGAGCGGCCACAACAAGCTGCCTCCCGCCTCAGATCCACGTGGGAGCGGCCGGACGGGTGAGGGAGCGGCCGGACGGGTGAGGGAGCTGCCGGACGGGTGAGGGAGCGCCCTTCACCTCCCCTTCACCCCCCTTCACCTCCCCTCCACCCCCTGGCGCCGCTACAGTCAGCGGGGGAGCGAGCGCCCGGGACACAGCGGGGGAGCGGCCACAACAAGCTGCCTCCCGCCTCAGACCACGTGGGAGCGGCCGGACGGGTGAGGGAGCGGCCGGACGGGTGAGGGAGCTGCCGGACGGGTGAGGGAGCGCCCTTCACCTCCCCTCACCCCCCTTCACCTCCCCTCACCCCCCTTCACCTCACCTCCCCTCACCCACCCCTCACCTCCCCTCACTCCACTTCCCTTCCCTTCCACCTCCCTCCACCCCCCCCCTTCACCTCCCCTCCACCCCCCCCTCCACCCCCCCCTTCACCTCCCCTCCACCCCCCCCCCCCCCTTCACCTCCCCTCCACCCCCACCTTCACCTCCCCTCCACCCCCACCTTCACCCCCCCTTCACCTTCCCTTCACTCCCCCCTTACAACCTCCCACCACCTCCTCACCACCTCCACCCCCCTTCCCACCTCCCCCACCCCCCTTCCCAACTCCCCACCACCTCCCCCCGCTTCCCACCACCTCCCCCCCACCTCCCCCCGCTTCCCACCACCTCCCCCCCACCTCCCCTTCCCCCCCCTCCTTCCCTTCCCCCCCCTCCTTCCCACCACCTCCCCCCCACCCCCCCCCCCCTTCCCTGAGGCGGAGTCACGGGCCAAAGGACACACAGGGACACAAACACACACAGGGACACACACACACACACGTAGACACACACACACACACAGACGTAGACACACACACACACGTATACACACACACACACGTAGACACAAACACACACACGTAGACACAAACACACACACGTATACACAAACACACACACGTAGACACACACACACGTAGACACACACGTAGACACACACGTACACACGTACACACGTACACACGTACACACACGCACGTAGACACACAATGTGTATACACACACACACATGTGTATACACACACACACATGTGTATACACACACACACATGTGTATACACACACACACATGTGTACACACACACACATGTGTACACACACACATGTATACACACACACATGTGTATACACACACACATGTGTATACACACACACATGTATACACACACATGTATACACACATACACATGTATACACACACACACACACATGTGTATACACACACAAACATGTGTACACACACACAAATGTACACACACACACACACACACACTTATACACACACACACACATACAATGTATACACACAAACATGTATACACACACACAAACATGTATACACGTGTATACACAAATGTGTATACACACACACGTATGTATACACACACACACATGTGTATACACACACACGTGTACACACACACACACGTGTATACACACACACGTGTATACACACACGTGTATACACACACACGTGTATACACACACGTGTATACACACACGTGTATACATACACATACGTGTATACACACACACGTGTATACACATACACACACACGTACACATACACACACACATGTATACACACACACACATACAATGTATACACACAAACATGTATACACACACACACCCCAGCACCACCACATCAGCACACCGGTATCCCATGCCCCCCCAGCACACTGGCATTCTCGGCTCCCCACCATTCCCAGCCCCCATCAACACCATCAGCACCCACACATCGCCACCTTTGCACCTCCCCCATCGGCACACCCACATCCGCACCCCCACATCAGCACCAAACCCTCCCAAATCAGCACACCAATACAATCACCATCAGTACAGCCACAGCAGAACTACCACCGCACATGGGCCGCGTGGACCACTCCCCACCCAAATGCCACACCCACACCACAAACATCCCGGGCAACGCCGGGGCTCTCAGCTAGTATATATATATATATATTATATATATATATATATATATATATACATACACATCAACCAGTACAATAATTTAAAAGGGGGGAATTAAAATGGTTGAAGTGGATAATGACAAGTATATACCGATCCAAAAAAACAACTCCTGAGCATGTATGTACTGCTTACATGGATGTACTATTAGCATGTACAGTGTTGTTTGTTACTGCAGTTACCAATTTATTTCCATTTTAAATATTTAATTTCTCTGAAATGGTGCAAGCAAATTGTATGAAAAGTTGCAAACGAATACATGAATGTTTTGTATCCAGAGTCAGGGGGATGAGATGAGATGGGGTCATGTTCATACAGTATTTGAACTGTACATTACTAAAAGAAGGCTTTTTTTCTATGCAGATACAGTATAGTGTTTCAAACACATGCTATACACACGTACACACACATACACATACACACACACACACACACACACACACACGAGGTAATGTAAAGATGTGGGTGAACAGAGCGAAAAAGATTGTACTAGAAACGCTTATTAACATCAAAGGAATGGGCCTAAAGCAAAAGTTTGAACAGCAGCAGCAGCTGCAGTACCCCTGATATCTATGGATGGGACAGATACCCCCTGCAGACGCACGCACGCACGCACACACACACACACACACAGGGAGGGGTCTGTAGTGTGACAGAGCACACCAGCTTCGCCACCAGGCACTCCTTCTTGAATTAAAATAAAACTATCTCCTTACCTCTTTCTGGATGCCCCCTCTTTACCAACAAGAGGGACAGGACCAGCTCTCCTCAGCTTCCATTTTCCTCTTCCTTTCCTCTCTCCCTTGAAAACTTTCTGCACCTGAGACAGTGGGAGGGAGGGAGATAGAGCCATGAAACAGCACCCCAAATCCTGTCCCATTACAAGCAGCACAGGCTTCTGTCCCTCTACTCCTCTGCCTCCAGTCATTTGCATGGGAGGGAGGAGCTGCTTGCTCTCTCTCTCCCTCTTTCTCCCTCTCTCTCCTCTACCTCTCTCCCTCCCTCTCTCTTTTAGAAGCTTTACACCTGCCATCCTGCCTACAGTATGTGATGATATCACAATGTCTCTCTTACATCACAGACAGGCTGACATCATCACACAGGCTGGCGGCCAGCAAGAGACAGAAATGCAGATAGAGACACACTGACAAATACATACACTGTAGGCACAGGCACCATGCGGCTTCTGCACCATAAAAGTTCATTTGAATCAAAAATAATGTCATCTTTTAAGTGAGGCGCTATTGAAATCTTGGGGGTCTAAGTGTCAAGACAATCTTGACATAAAACGGAGGCATCATTTTCAATCATTCAATAATGATGTGGTTTTGGATGACAGTATTCTATGAGATATCATGGGAAAATAATAGGAGACATAATGGAAATACAGTATCGTCCAATTTGTGACCATAATGGGAATATACATAGCGCTTCCTTCACAGGAAATAATACATGTGACATAACGGGAATGTAGTAAGTATGTGGGTTTGGCTGGGATTATCCTACATCCTGCAGGGATATAATAACTGGGAAAACGCTATATTTGATACCGCCACGTTGTGGGATGAGCGAGTAAACATTGCATGTCATTTCCCAGAATCCCTTGCTGCAGTGGGAGCACTGTATGCTACTGTACTGTAGGTGATAATGGTTGAAATATATATATATATATATATATATATATAGATATATAGATATATATCTATATATATATATATATATATATATATATATATATATATATATATATATATATATATATATATACATACACATCAACCAGTACAATAATTTAAAAGGGGGGAATTAAAATGGTTGAAGTGGATAATGACAAGTATATACCGATCCAAAAAAACAACTCCTGAGCATGTATGTACTGCTTACATGGATGTACTATTAGCATGTACAGTGTTGTTTGTTAGTGCAGTTACCAATTTATTTCCATTTTAAATATTTAATTTCTCTGAAATGGTGCAAGCAAATTGTATGAAAAGTTGCAAACGAATACATGAATGTTTTGTATCCAGAGTCAGGGGGATGAGATGAGATGGGGTCATGTTCATACAGTATTTGAACTGTACATTACTAAAAGAAGGCTTTTTTTCTATGCAGATACAGTATAGTGTTTCAAACACATGCTATACACACGTACACACACATACACATACACACACACACACACACACACACACACGAGGTAATGTAAAGATGTGGGTGAACAGAGCGAAAAAGATTGTACTAGAAACGCTTATTAACATCAAAGGAATGGGCCTAAAGCAAAAGTTTGAACAGCAGCAGCAGCTGCAGTACCCCTGATATCTATGGATGGGACAGATACCCCCTGCAGACGCACGCACGCACGCACACACACACACACAGGGAGGGGTCTGTAGTGTGACAGAGCACACCAGCTTCGCCACCAGGCACTCCTTCTTGAATTAAAATAAAACTATCTCCTTACCTCTTTCTGGATGCCCCCTCTTTACCAACAAGAGGGACAGGACCAGCTCTCCTCAGCTTCCATTTTCCTCTTCCTTTCCTCTCTCCCTTGAAAACTTTCTGCACCTGAGACAGTGGGAGGGAGGGAGATAGAGCATGAAACAGCACCCCAAATCCTGTCCCATTACAAGCAGCACAGGCTTCTGTCCCTCTACTCCTCTGCCTCCAGTCATTTGCATGGGAGGGAGGAGCTGCTTGCTCTCTCTCTCCCTCTTTCTCCCTCTCTCTCCTCTACCTCTCTCCCTCCCTCTCTCTTTTAGAAGCTTTACACCTGCCATCCTGCCTACAGTATGTGATGATATCACAATGTCTCTCTTACATCACAGACAGGCTGACATCATCACACAGGCTGGCGGCCAGCAAGAGACAGAAATGCAGATAGAGACACACTGACAAATACATACACTGTAGGCACAGGCACCATGCGGCTTCTGCACCATAAAAGTTCATTTGAATCAAAAATAATGTCATCTTTTAAGTGAGGCGCTATTGAAATCTTGGGGGTCTAAGTGTCAAGACAATCTTGACATAAAACGGAGGCATCATTTTCAATCATTCAATAATGATGTGGTTTTGGATGACAGTATTCTATGAGATATCATGGGAAAATAATAGGAGACATAATGGAAATACAGTATCGTCCAATTTGTGACCATAATGGGAATATACATAGCGCTTCCTTCACAGGAAATAATACATGTGACATAACGGGAATGTAGTAAGTATGTGGGTTTGGCTGGGATTATCCTACATCCTGCAGGGATATAATAACTGGGGATACCGCCACGTTGTGGGATGAGCGAGTAAACATTGCATGTCATTTCCCAGAATCCCTTGCTGCAGTGGGAGCACTGTACACTGGCGACACACTTTATTCGAGCTCGGCTAGTCCCACGAATTCGGGTATACCCGGGTGTATTGAGGTTTGTGACTGTTTTCTGCCCGAGTGCATTGAGTTATTTTCCGGCAGGGATTGAAGCATTTTATTCCCGCTGGCTGCAATACTGCACAGTATATATATATATACTGCATTACAATTCATGAATTTATGCCATCTGGTAGACACGCGAAGCATTGCAGCCTATTAAATCCTAATCATTATCATTTAACAGATCAGCCGCCCATCAGCCAGGCATGAACCCAGGCTGGGAAGGCAAATGCAACGGGGCTTGTCAGAGGTGAGGAGCGGCGCATTCCAGGTATCTGCCAGGTACATACCGGGTATTTGCTCGAATAAAGTGTGTCGGTGCAGTATGCTACTGTACTGTAGGTGATAATGGTTGAAATATATATATATATATATATATATATATATATAGATATATAGATATATATCTATATATATATATATATATATATATATAATATATATATATATATATATATATATATATATACATACACATCAACCAGTACAATAATTTAAAAGGGGGAATTAAAATGGTTGAAGTGGATAATGACAAGTATATACCGATCCAAAAAAACAACTCCTGAGCATGTATGTACTGCTTACATGGATGTACTATTAGCATGTACAGTGTTGTTTGTTACTGCAGTTACCAATTTATTTCCATTTTAAATATTTAATTTCTCTGAAATGGTGCAAGCAAATTGTATGAAAAGTTGCAAACGAATACATGAATGTTTTGTATCCAGAGTCAGGGGGATGAGATGAGATGGGGTCATGTTCATACAGTATTTGAACTGTACATTACTAAAAGAAGGCTTTTTTTCTATGCAGATACAGTATAGTGTTTCAAACACATGCTATACACACGTACACACACATACACATACACACACACACACACACACACACACACACGAGGTAATGTAAAGATGTGGGTGAACAGAGCGAAAAAGATTGTACTAGAAACGCTTATTAACATCAAAGGAATGGGCCTAAAGCAAAAGTTTGAACAGCAGCAGCAGCTGCAGTACCCCTGATATCTATGGATGGGACAGATACCCCCTGCAGACGCACGCACGCACGCACACACACACACACAGGGAGGGGTCTGTAGTGTGACAGAGCACACCAGCTTCGCCACCAGGCACTCCTTCTTGAATTAAAATAAAACTATCTCCTTACCTCTTTCTGGATGCCCCCTCTTTACCAACAAGAGGGACAGGACCAGCTCTCCTCAGCTTCCATTTTCCTCTTCCTTTCCTCTCTCCCTTGAAAACTTTCTGCACCTGAGACAGTGGGAGGGAGGGAGATAGAGCATGAAAACAGCACACCCAAATCCTGTCCCCATTACAAGCAGCACAGGCTTCTGTCCCTCTACTCCTCTGCCTCCAGTCATTTGCATGGGAGGGAGGAGCTGCTTGCTCTCTCTCTCCCTCTTTCTCCCTCTCTCTCCTCTACCTCTCTCCCTCCCTCTCTCTTTTAGAAGCTTTACACCTGCCATCCTGCCTACAGTATGTGATGATATCACAATGTCTCTCTTACATCACAGACAGGCTGACATCATCACACAGGCTGGCGGCCAGCAAGAGACAGAAATGCAGATAGAGACCACACTGACAAATACATACACTGTAGGCACAGGCACCATGCGGCTTCTGCACCATAAAAGTTCATTTGAATCAAAAATAATGTCATCTTTTAAGTGAGGCGCTATTGAAATCTTGGGGGTCTAAGTGTCAAGACAATCTTGACATAAAACGGAGGCATCATTTTCAATCATTCAATAATGATGTGGTTTTGGATGACAGTATTCTATGAGATATCATGGGAAAATAATAGGAGACATAATGGAAATACAGTATCGTCCAATTTGTGACCATAATGGGAATATACATAGCGCTTCCTTCACAGGAAATAATACATGTGACATAACGGGAATGTAGTAAGTATGTGGGTTTGGCTGGGATTATCCTACATCCTGCAGGGATATAATAACTGGGAAAACGCTATATTTGATACCACCACGTTGTGGGATGAGCGAGTAAACATTGCATGTCATTTCCCAGAATCCCTTGCTGCAGTGGGAGCACTGTATGCTACTGTACTGTAGGTGATAATGGTTGAAATATATATATATATATATATATATATATATATAGATATATAGATATATATCTATATACTGCACCGACACACTTTATTCGAGCAAATACCCGGTATGTACCTGGCAGATACCTGGAATGCGCCGCTCCTCACCTCTGACAAGCCCCGTTGCATTTGCCTTCCCAGCCTGGGTTCATGCCTGGCTGATGGGCGGCTGATCTGTTAAATGATAATGATTAGGATTTAATAGGCTGCAATGCTTCGCGTGTCTACCAGATGGCATAAATTCATGAATTGTAATGCAGTATATATATATATACTGTGCAGTATTGCAGCCAGCGGGAATAAAATGCTTCAATCCCTGCCGGAAAATAACTCAATGCACTCGGGCAGAAAACAGTCACAAACCTCAATACACCCGGGTATACCCGAATTCGTGGGACTAGCCGAGCTCGAATAAAGTGTGTCGCCAGTGTATATACAGCTAAACCCCGTTATAACGCGCCTCGTTATACCGCGATTCGGTTATAACGCGGTTTTCCCGTGGCTCCCGTTTTTTTTAAAAAAAAAAAAAAAAAAAAAAAAAAAATTTTTAAAAAAATTTTTTTACATTTTTTTTTTTGCACACTGCACACACTCACTGCACACACACTGCTCATTGCTCACACTGCCACACTGCACACACACTGCACACTGCACACACACTGCTCATTGCTCACACTGACACACTGCACACACTCACTGCACACACACTGCTCATTGCTCACTGCCACACTGCACACACACTGCACACTGCACACACACTGCTCATTGCTCACACTGACACACTGCACACACACTGACCACACTCACGCACACTCACACACACTTACGCACACTCACGCACACTTACGCACACTTACAGACACTCACACACACTCACA
Organism: Ascaphus truei; assembly: GCF_040206685.1. Lineage (NCBI taxonomy): Eukaryota > Metazoa > Chordata > Amphibia > Anura > Ascaphidae > Ascaphus > Ascaphus truei. The sequence continues at coordinate 354,464 of NW_027455675.1, forward strand.
CACACACACACACACACACACTTACACACACTTAGACACTCACACACACTCACACACACTTACACACACTTACACACACTTAGACACTCACAGACACACACTCACACACACTCACACACACTTACACACTCACAGACACTCACAGACACTCACACACACTTAGACACTCACAGACACTCACAGACACTCACAGACACTCACACACACTCACACACACTCACACACACTTACACACTCACAGACACTCACACACACTCACACACACTTACACACACTTACACACACACTCAGACACTTACCCACACTCACACACCCATATACACACACACACTTTCTCTCCCATATATACATACACACACACTCTCTCACTCTACACAGACGGGCCGCGACCAGCACCACCACCCGCTCCCCCCCCTCCTCCCGCGCAGGCAGCGGGAGCACCGGGGACAGCGGTGGGGAGAAGAAACCCCCCGCTACAACCTCCATGCAGGCAGCATGGTTCTGAGGTAAGCGGCGACCTGAGGGGACATCCCCACTCCCATCTCCTGCCCCGCGGCCTGTCCCGAGGTGACAGGGGGAAGCGGGGACAGGAGAGACATCCCCGCTCCCATCTCCTGCCCCGCGGCCTGTCCCGAGGTGACAGGGGGAAGCGGGGACAGGAGAGACATCCCCGCTCCCATCTCCTGCCCCGCGGCCTGTCCCGAGGTGACAGGGGGAAGCGGGGACAGGAGAGACATCCCCGCTCCCATCTCCTGCCCCGCGGCCTGTCCCGAGGTGACAGGGGGAAGCGGGGACAGGAGGGACATCCCCGCTCCCATCTCCTGCCCCGCGGCCTGTCCCGAGGTGACAGGGGGAAGCGGGGACAGGAGAGACATCCCCGCTCCCATCTCCTGCCCCGCGGCCTGTCCCGAGGTGACAGGGGGAAGCGGGGACAGGAGGGACATCCCCGCTCCCATCTCCTGCCCCGCGGCCTGTCCCGAGGTGACAGGGGGAAGCGGGGACAGGAGAGACATCCCCGCTCCCATCTCCTGCCCCGCGGCCTGTCCCGAGGTGACAGGGGGAAGCGGGGACAGGAGAGACATCCCCGCTCCCATCTCCTGCCCCGCGGCCTGTCCCGCGGTGACAGGGGGAAGCGGGGAGCGGAGGGACATGCCCGCTCCCATCTCCTGTCCCGCGGGATGAATATGCGCTAAAGCGCGGCGGCCATTTTTTTTTCTCGCGACCCCGTTAGTAACGCGGTGGTCTCGGGGTGGACCCCGAGACCCGCGTTATAACGGGGTTTAGCTGTATATATATATATATATATATATATACATACACATCAACCAGTACAATAATTTAAAAGGGGGGAATTAAAATGGTTGAAGTGGATAATGACAAGTATATACCGATCCAAAAAAACAACTCCTGAGCATGTATGTACTGCTTACATGGATGTACTATTAGCATGTACAGTGTTGTTTGTTACTGCAGTTACCAATTTATTTCCATTTTAAATATTTAATTTCTCTGAAATGGTGCAAGCAAATTGTATGAAAAGTTGCAAACGAATACATGAATGTTTTGTATCCAGAGTCAGGGGGATGAGATGAGATGGGGTCATGTTCATACAGTATTTGAACTGTACATTACTAAAAGAAGGCTTTTTTTCTATGCAGATACAGTATAGTGTTTCAAACACATGCTATACACACGTACACACACATACACATACACACACACACACACACACACACACACGAGGTAATGTAAAGATGTGGGTGAACAGAGCGAAAAAGATTGTACTAGAAACGCTTATTAACATCAAAGGAATGGGCCTAAAGCAAAAGTTTGAACAGCAGCAGCAGCTGCAGTACCCCTGATATCTATGGATGGGACAGATACCCCCTGCAGACGCACGCACGCACGCACACACACACACACAGGGAGGGGTCTGTAGTGTGACAGAGCACACCAGCTTCGCCACCAGGCACTCCTTCTTGAATTAAAATAAAACTATCTCCTTACCTCTTTCTGGATGCCCCCTCTTTACCAACAAGAGGGACAGGACCAGCTCTCCTCAGCTTCCATTTTCCTCTTCCTTTCCTCTCTCCCTTGAAAACTTTCTGCACCTGAGACAGTGGGAGGGAGGGAGATAGAGCATGAAACAGCACCCCAAATCCTGTCCCATTACAAGCAGCACAGGCTTCTGTCCCTCTACTCCTCTGCCTCCAGTCATTTGCATGGGAGGGAGGAGCTGCTTGCTCTCTCTCTCCCTCTTTCTCCCTCTCTCTCCTCTACCTCTCTCCCTCCCTCTCTCTTTTAGAAGCTTTACACCTGCCATCCTGCCTACAGTATGTGATGATATCACAATGTCTCTCTTACATCACAGACAGGCTGACATCATCACACAGGCTGGCGGCCAGCAAGAGACAGAAATGCAGATAGAGACACACTGACAAATACATACACTGTAGGCACAGGCACCATGCGGCTTCTGCACCATAAAAGTTCATTTGAATCAAAAATAATGTCATCTTTTAAGTGAGGCGCTATTGAAATCTTGGGGGTCTAAGTGTCAAGACAATCTTGACATAAAACGGAGGCATCATTTTCAATCATTCAATAATGATGTGGTTTTGGATGACAGTATTCTATGAGATATCATGGGAAAATAATAGGAGACATAATGGAAATACAGTATCGTCCAATTTGTGACCATAATGGGAATATACATAGCGCTTCCTTCACAGGAAATAATACATGTGACATAACGGGAATGTAGTAAGTATGTGGGTTTGGCTGGGATTATCCTACATCCTGCAGGGATATAATAACTGGGAAAACGCTATATTTGATACCGCCACGTTGTGGGATGAGCGAGTAAACATTGCATGTCATTTCCCAGAATCCCTTGCTGCAGTGGGAGCACTGTATGCTACTGTACTGTAGGTGATAATGGTTGAAATATATATATATATATATATATATATAGATATATAGATATATATCTATATATATATATATATATATATATATATATATATATATATACATACACATCAACCAGTACAATAATTTAAAAGGGGGGAATTAAAATGGTTGAAGTGGATAATGACAAGTATATACCGATCCAAAAAAACAACTCCTGAGCATGTATGTACTGCTTACATGGATGTACTATTAGCATGTACAGTGTTGTTTGTTACTGCAGTTACCAATTTATTTCCATTTTAAATATTTAATTTCTCTGAAATGGTGCAAGCAAATTGTATGAAAAGTTGCAAACGAATACATGAATGTTTTGTATCCAGAGTCAGGGGGATGAGATGAGATGGGGTCATGTTCATACAGTATTTGAACTGTACATTACTAAAAGAAGGCTTTTTTTCTATGCAGATACAGTATAGTGTTTCAAACACATGCTATACACACGTACACACACATACACATACACACACACACACACACACACACACGAGGTAATGTAAAGATGTGGGTGAACAGAGCGAAAAAGATTGTACTAGAAACGCTTATTAACATCAAAGGAATGGGCCTAAAGCAAAAGTTTGAACAGCAGCAGCAGCTGCAGTACCCCTGATATCTATGGATGGGACAGATACCCCCTGCAGACGCACGCACGCACGCACACACACACACACAGGGAGGGGTCTGTAGTGTGACAGAGCACACCAGCTTCGCCACCAGGCACTCCTTCTTGAATTAAAATAAAACTATCTCCTTACCTCTTTCTGGATGCCCCCTCTTTACCAACAAGAGGGACAGGACCAGCTCTCCTCAGCTTCCATTTTCCTCTTCCTTTCCTCTCTCCCTTGAAAACTTTCTGCACCTGAGACAGTGGGAGGGAGGGAGATAGAGCATGAAACAGCACCCCAAATCCTGTCCCATTACAAGCAGCACAGGCTTCTGTCCCTCTACTCCTCTGCCTCCAGTCATTTGCATGGGAGGGAGGAGCTGCTTGCTCTCTCTCTCCCTCTTTCTCCCTCTCTCTCCTCTACCTCTCTCCCTCCCTCTCTCTTTTAGAAGCTTTACACCTGCCATCCTGCCTACAGTATGTGATGATATCACAATGTCTCTCTTACATCACAGACAGGCTGACATCATCACACAGGCTGGCGGCCAGCAAGAGACAGAAATGCAGATAGAGACACACTGACAAATACATACACTGTAGGCACAGGCACCATGCGGCTTCTGCACCATAAAAGTTCATTTGAATCAAAAATAATGTCATCTTTTAAGTGAGGCGCTATTGAAATCTTGGGGGTCTAAGTGTCAAGACAATCTTGACATAAAACGGAGGCATCATTTTCAATCATTCAATAATGATGTGGTTTTGGATGACAGTATTCTATGAGATATCATGGGAAAATAATAGGAGACATAATGGAAATACAGTATCGTCCAATTTGTGACCATAATGGGAATATACATAGCGCTTCCTTCACAGGAAATAATACATGTGACATAACGGGAATGTAGTAAGTATGTGGGTTTGGCTGGGATTATCCTACATCCTGCAGGGATATAATAACTGGGAAAACGCTATATTTGATACCGCCACGTTGTGGGATGAGCGAGTAAACATTGCATGTCATTTCCCAGAATCCCTTGCTGCAGTGGGAGCACTGTACAGTATGCTACTGTACTGTAGGTGATAATGGTTGAAATATATATATATATATATATATATATAGATATATAGATATATATCTATATATATATATATATATATATATATGTATATATATATATATATATATATATATATATATATATATATACATACACATCAACCAGTACAATAATTTAAAAGGGGGGAATTAAAATGGTTGAAGTGGATAATGACAAGTATATACCGATCCAAAAAAACAACTCCTGAGCATGTATGTACTGCTTACATGGATGTACTATTAGCATGTACAGTGTTGTTTGTTACTGCAGTTACCAATTTATTTCCATTTTAAATATTTAATTTCTCTGAAATGGTGCAAGCAAATTGTATGAAAAGTTGCAAACGAATACATGAATGTTTTGTATCCAGAGTCAGGGGGATGAGATGAGATGGGGTCATGTTCATACAGTATTTGAACTGTACATTACTAAAAGAAGGCTTTTTTTCTATGCAGATACAGTATAGTGTTTCAAACACATGCTATACACACGTACACACACATACACATACACACACACACACACACACACACGAGGTAATGTAAAGATGTGGGTGAACAGAGCGAAAAAGATTGTACTAGAAACGCTTATTAACATCAAAGGAATGGGCCTAAAGCAAAAGTTTGAACAGCAGCAGCAGCTGCAGTACCCCTGATATCTATGGATGGGACAGATACCCCCTGCAGACGCACGCACGCACGCACACACACACACACAGGGAGGGGTCTGTAGTGTGACAGAGCACACCAGCTTCGCCACCAGGCACTCCTTCTTGAATTAAAATAAAACTATCTCCTTACCTCTTTCTGGATGCCCCCTCTTTACCAACAAGAGGGACAGGACCAGCTCTCCTCAGCTTCCATTTTCCTCTTCCTTTCCTCTCTCCCTTGAAAACTTTCTGCACCTGAGACAGTGGGAGGGAGGGAGATAGAGCATGAAACAGCACCCCAAATCCTGTCCCATTACAAGCAGCACAGGCTTCTGTCCCTCTACTCCTCTGCCTCCAGTCATTTGCATGGGAGGGAGGAGCTGCTTGCTCTCTCTCTCCCTCTTTCTCCCTCTCTCTCCTCTACCTCTCTCCCTCCCTCCCTCTCTCTTTTAGAAGCTTTACACCTGCCATCCTGCCTACAGTATGTGATGATATCACAATGTCTCTCTTACATCACAGACAGGCTGACATCATCACACAGGCTGGCGGCCAGCAAGAGACAGAAATGCAGATAGAGACACACTGACAAATACATACACTGTAGGCACAGGCACCATGCGGCTTCTGCACCATAAAAGTTCATTTGAATCAAAAATAATGTCATCTTTTAAGTGAGGCGCTATTGAAATCTTGGGGGTCTAAGTGTCAAGACAATCTTGACATAAAACGGAGGCATCATTTTCAATCATTCAATAATGATGTGGTTTTGGATGACAGTATTCTATGAGATATCATGGGAAAATAATAGGAGACATAATGGAAATACAGTATCGTCCAATTTGTGACCATAATGGGAATATACATAGCGCTTCCTTCACAGGAAATAATACATGTGACATAACGGGAATGTAGTAAGTATGTGGGTTTGGCTGGGATTATCCTACATCCTGCAGGGATATAATAACTGGGAAAACGCTATATTTGATACCGCCACGTTGTGGGATGAGCGAGTAAACATTGCATGTCATTTCCCAGAATCCCTTGCTGCAGTGGGAGCACTGTATGCTACTGTACTGTAGGTGATAATGGTTGAAATATATATATATATATATATATATATAGATATATAGATATATATCTATATATATATATATATATATATATATATATATATATACATACACATCAACCAGTACAATAATTTAAAAGGGGGGAATTAAAATGGTTGAAGTGGATAATGACAAGTATATACCGATCCAAAAAAACAACTCCTGAGCATGTATGTACTGCTTACATGGATGTACTATTAGCATGTACAGTGTTGTTTGTTACTGCAGTTACCAATTTATTTCCATTTTAAATATTTAATTTCTCTGAAATGGTGCAAGCAAATTGTATGAAAAGTTGCAAACGAATACATGAATGTTTTGTATCCAGAGTCAGGGGGATGAGATGAGATGGGGTCATGTTCATACAGTATTTGAACTGTACATTACTAAAAGAAGGCTTTTTTTCTATGCAGATACAGTATAGTGTTTCAAACACATGCTATACACACGTACACACACATACACATACACACACACACACACACGAGGTAATGTAAAGATGTGGGTGAACAGAGCGAAAAAGATTGTACTAGAAACGCTTATTAACATCAAAGGAATGGGCCTAAAGCAAAAGTTTGAACAGCAGCAGCAGCTGCAGTACCCCTGATATCTATGGATGGGACAGATACCCCCTGCAGACGCACGCACGCACGCACACACACACACACAGGGAGGGGTCTGTAGTGTGACAGAGCACACCAGCTTCGCCACCAGGCACTCCTTCTTGAATTAAAATAAAACTATCTCCTTACCTCTTTCTGGATGCCCCCTCTTTACCAACAAGAGGGACAGGACCAGCTCTCCTCAGCTTCCATTTTCCTCTTCCTTTCCTCTCTCCCTTGAAAACTTTCTGCACCTGAGACAGTGGGAGGGAGGGAGATAGAGCATGAAACAGCACCCCAAATCCTGTCCCATTACAAGCAGCACAGGCTTCTGTCCCTCTACTCCTCTGCCTCCAGTCATTTGCATGGGAGGGAGGAGCTGCTTGCTCTCTCTCTCCCTCTTTCTCCCTCTCTCTCCTCTACCTCTCTCCCTCCCTCTCTCTTTTAGAAGCTTTACACCTGCCATCCTGCCTACAGTATGTGATGATATCACAATGTCTCTCTTACATCACAGACAGGCTGACATCATCACACAGGCTGGCGGCCAGCAAGAGACAGAAATGCAGATAGAGACACACTGACAAATACATACACTGTAGGCACAGGCACCATGCGGCTTCTGCACCATAAAAGTTCATTTGAATCAAAAATAATGTCATCTTTTAAGTGAGGCGCTATTGAAATCTTGGGGGTCTAAGTGTCAAGACAATCTTGACATAAAACGGAGGCATCATTTTCAATCATTCAATAATGATGTGGTTTTGGATGACAGTATTCTATGAGATATCATGGGAAAATAATAGGAGACATAATGGAAATACAGTATCGTCCAATTTGTGACCATAATGGGAATATACATAGCGCTTCCTTCACAGGAAATAATACATGTGACATAACGGGAATGTAGTAAGTATGTGGGTTTGGCTGGGATTATCCTACATCCTGCAGGGATATAATAACTGGGAAAACGCTATATTTGATACCGCCACGTTGTGGGATGAGCGAGTAAACATTGCATGTCATTTCCCAGAATCCCTTGCTGCAGTGGGAGCACTGTATGCTACTGTACTGTAGGTGATAATGGTTGAAATATATATATATATATATATATATATATATACACATCAACCAGTACAATAATTTAAAAGGGGGGAATTAAAATGGTTGAAGTGGATAATGACAAGTATATACCGATCCAAAAAAACAACTCCTGAGCATGTATGTACTGCTTACATGGATGTACTATTAGCATGTACAGTGTTGTTTGTTACTGCAGTTACCAATTTATTTCCATTTTAAATATTTAATTTCTCTGAAATGGTGCAAGCAAATTGTATGAAAAGTTGCAAACGAATACATGAATGTTTTGTATCCAGAGTCAGGGGGATGAGATGAGATGGGGTCATGTTCATACAGTATTTGAACTGTACATTACTAAAAGAAGGCTTTTTTTCTATGCAGATACAGTATAGTGTTTCAAACACATGCTATACACACGTACACACACATACACATACACACACACACACACACACACACACACGAGGTAATGTAAAGATGTGGGTGAACAGAGCGAAAAAGATTGTACTAGAAACGCTTATTAACATCAAAGGAATGGGCCTAAAGCAAAAGTTTGAACAGCAGCAGCAGCTGCAGTACCCCTGATATCTATGGATGGGACAGATACCCCCTGCAGACGCACGCACGCACGCACACACACACACACAGGGAGGGGTCTGTAGTGTGACAGAGCACACCAGCTTCGCCACCAGGCACTCCTTCTTGAATTAAAATAAAACTATCTCCTTACCTCTTTCTGGATGCCCCCTCTTTACCAACAAGAGGGACAGGACCAGCTCTCCTCAGCTTCCATTTTCCTCTTCCTTTCCTCTCTCCCTTGAAAACTTTCTGCACCTGAGACAGTGGGAGGGAGGGAGATAGAGCATGAAACAGCACCCCAAATCCTGTCCCATTACAAGCAGCACAGGCTTCTGTCCCTCTACTCCTCTGCCTCCAGTCATTTGCATGGGAGGGAGGAGCTGCTTGCTCTCTCTCTCCCTCTTTCTCCCTCTCTCTCCTCTACCTCTCTCCCTCCCTCTCTCTTTTAGAAGCTTTACACCTGCCATCCTGCCTACAGTATGTGATGATATCACAATGTCTCTCTTACATCACAGACAGGCTGACATCATCACACAGGCTGGCGGCCAGCAAGAGACAGAAATGCAGATAGAGACACACTGACAAATACATACACTGTAGGCACAGGCACCATGCGGCTTCTGCACCATAAAAGTTCATTTGAATCAAAAATAATGTCATCTTTTAAGTGAGGCGCTATTGAAATCTTGGGGGTCTAAGTGTCAAGACAATCTTGACATAAAACGGAGGCATCATTTTCAATCATTCAATAATGATGTGGTTTTGGATGACAGTATTCTATGAGATATCATGGGAAAATAATAGGAGACATAATGGAAATACAGTATCGTCCAATTTGTGACCATAATGGGAATATACATAGCGCTTCCTTCACAGGAAATAATACATGTGACATAACGGGAATGTAGTAAGTATGTGGGTTTGGCTGGGATTATCCTACATCCTGCAGGGATATAATAACTGGGAAAACGCTATATTTGATACCGCCAGGTTGTGGGATGAGCGAGTAAACATTGCATGTCATTTCCCAGAATCCCTTGCTGCAGTGGGAGCACTGTATGCTACTGTACTGTAGGTGATAATGGTTGAAATATATATATATATATATATATATAGATATATAGATATATATCTATATATATATATATATATATATATATATATATATATATATATATATATACTAGCTGAGAGACCCGGCGTTGCCCGGGATGTAATGTTCCCGTTCCTCTCTCTCCTCCCCCCTCTCTCTGTTTGTCCCCCATTCACATCAATCCAGTCCCCCCCCTCCCTCCCTCCTTTACAGCTTCATGTAGCGTGTGTGCGTCAGTCACTGTGTGTTTGCTCGCGCGTCAGTGAGTCTGAGGCAGAAACACAAACACACACAGACTGACTGATGCACACACAGTCAGTGTGTGCCTCAGTCAGTGTGTGCGTGCGTCAGTCAGGCTTTGTGTGCGCGTCAGTCAGTGTGTGCGTGCGTGCGGCAGTCAGTCAGTGTGTGCGCGCGGGGCGTCAAAGGCAGGGGGGGGCGTCAAAGGCAGGGGGGGGCGTCAAAGGGAGGGGGGGGGGCGTCAAAGGGAGGGGGGGGGCGTCAAAGGGAGGGGGGGGGGCGTCAAAGGGAGGGGGGGGGCCTCAAAGGGAGGGGGGGCGTCAAAGGGAGGGGGGGGGCGTCAAAGGGAGGGGGGGGGCGTCAAAGGGAGGGGGGGGGCGTCAAAGGGAGGGGGGGGGCGTCAAAGGGAGGGGGGGGGCGTCAAAGGGAGGGGGGGGGGCGTCAAAGGGAGGGGGGGGGCGTCAAAGGGAGGGGGGGGGCCGTCAAAGGGAGGGGGGGGGCGTCAAAGGGAGGGGGGGGGGCGCCTCAAAGGCATGGATTCCTCCCCCTGCATTTCCTGCAGTGGACAGGAGGGGGGGGGCAGTGGACAGGAGGGGGGGGGCAGTGGACAGGAGGGGGGGGGCAGTGGACAGGAGGGAGGGGGCAGTGGACAGGAGGGGGGGGGCAGTGGACAGGAGGGGGGGGGGCAGTGGACAGGAGGGGGGGGGCAGTGGACAGGAGGGGGGGGCAGTGGAAAGGAGGGGGGGGCAGTGGACAGGAGGGGGGGGGCAGTGGACAGGAGGGGGGGGCAGTGGACAGGAGGGGGGGGGGCAGTGGACAGGAGGGGGGGTGGCAGTGGACAGGAGGGGGGGGGCAGTGGACAGGAGGGAGGGGGCAGTGGACAGGAGGGGGGGGCAGTGGACAGGAGGGGGGGGCAGTGGACAGGAGGGGGGGGCAGTGGACAGGAGGGGGGGCAGTGGACAGGAGGGGGGGGGCAGTGGACAGGAGGGGGGGGGGCAGTGGACAGGAGGGGGGGGCAGTGGACAGGAGGGGGGGGGGCAGTGGACAGGAGGGGGGGGCAGTGGACAGGAGGGGGGACAGGAGGGGGGGGCAGTGGACAGGAGGGGGGGGCAGTGGACAGGAGGGGGGGCAGTGGATAGGAGGGGGGGGCAGTGGACAGTGACACACACACACACACACACACACACACACACACACACCTCAGTTGATGCGCCCTTTCTCAGTTCCGTTTGGCGCCGGAGGTGGGGAGCGACACCTACCTGTACTTCCGGGCGCCGCCACCGTCTGACTCGGCGCCGCGAGGGAGGAAGGGGGTCCGCCATCTTACGCGCCGCGTGGCAGCTGCGGGAAGCGAGGTGATTTGGAGCGGGGAGGGGGGAGAGGTGATTTGGAGCGGGGAGAGGTGATTTGGAGCGGGGAGAGGTGATTTGGAGCGGGGAGAGGTGATTTGGAGCGGTGAGGGGGGAGAGGTGATGCCGCTGGGGAGGGGGAAGAGGTGATGCCGCTGGGGAGGGGGAAGAGGTGATGCCGCTGGGGAGGGGGAAGAGGTGATGCCGCTGGAGAGGGGGAAGAGGTGATGCCGCTGGGGAGGGGGAAGAGGTGATGCCGCTGGGGAGGGGGAAGAGGTGATGCCGCTGGGGAGGGGGAAGAGGTGATTTGGAGAGGGGAGAGAGGTGTGTGTGTGTGTGTGTGTGTGTGTGTGTGTGTGTGTGTGTGTGTGTGTGTGTGTGTGTGTGTGTTTTATTTATTTTTTTGGACCTTTGGCCCGTCACTCCGCCTCAGGCCAATGAGAGGTGTGGGGGGCGGGCCAAGGGGGTGGTGTGAGTGTGTGAGGCCAATGAGAGGTGTGCGGGGGCGGGCGGGCCAAGGGACCAATGAGATTGCCGCTAGGGACACCGGACATCCAGCAGGCAGGCATGCATGCAGGCAGGCAGGCAGGCAAACATACAGTGCTTTCACTAATATAGTATAAGATATATATATATATACATACACATCAACCAGTACAATAATTTAAAAGGGGGGAATTAAAATGGTTGAAGTGGATAATGACAAGTATATACCGATCCAAAAAAACAACTCCTGAGCATGTATGTACTGCTTACATGGATGTACTATTAGCATGTACAGTGTTGTTTGTTACTGCAGTTACCAATTTATTTCCATTTTAAATATTTAATTTCTCTGAAATGGTGCAAGCAAATTGTATGAAAAGTTGCAAACGAATACATGAATGTTTTGTATCCAGAGTCAGGGGGATGAGATGAGATGGGGTCATGTTCATACAGTATTTGAACTGTACATTACTAAAAGAAGGCTTTTTTTCTATGCAGATACAGTATAGTGTTTCAAACACATGCTATACACACGTACACACACATACACATACACACACACACACACACACACACACACGAGGTAATGTAAAGATGTGGGTGAACAGAGCGAAAAAGATTGTACTAGAAACGCTTATTAACATCAAAGGAATGGGCCTAAAGCAAAAGTTTGAACAGCAGCAGCAGCTGCAGTACCCCTGATATCTATGGATGGGACAGATACCCCCTGCAGACGCACGCACGCACGCACACACACACACACAGGGAGGGGTCTGTAGTGTGACAGAGCACACCAGCTTCGCCACCAGGCACTCCTTCTTGAATTAAAATAAAACTATCTCCTTACCTCTTTCTGGATGCCCCCTCTTTACCAACAAGAGGGACAGGACCAGCTCTCCTCAGCTTCCATTTTCCTCTTCCTTTCCTCTCTCCCTTGAAAACTTTCTGCACCTGAGACAGTGGGAGGGAGGGAGATAGAGCATGAAACAGCACCCCAAATCCTGTCCCATTACAAGCAGCACAGGCTTCTGTCCCTCTACTCCTCTGCCTCCAGTCATTTGCATGGGAGGGAGGAGCTGCTTGCTCTCTCTCTCCCTCTTTCTCCCTCTCTCTCCTCTACCTCTCTCCCTCCCTCTCTCTTTTAGAAGCTTTACACCTGCCATCCTGCCTACAGTATGTGATGATATCACAATGTCTCTCTTACATCACAGACAGGCTGACATCATCACACAGGCTGGCGGCCAGCAAGAGACAGAAATGCAGATAGAGACACACTGACAAATACATACACTGTAGGCACAGGCACCATGCGGCTTCTGCACCATAAAAGTTCATTTGAATCAAAAATAATGTCATCTTTTAAGTGAGGCGCTATTGAAATCTTGGGGGTCTAAGTGTCAAGACAATCTTGACATAAAACGGAGGCATCATTTTCAATCATTCAATAATGATGTGGTTTTGGATGACAGTATTCTATGAGATATCATGGGAAAATAATAGGAGACATAATGGAAATACAGTATCGTCCAATTTGTGACCATAATGGGAATATACATAGCGCTTCCTTCACAGGAAATAATACATGTGACATAACGGGAATGTAGTAAGTATGTGGGTTTGGCTGGGATTATCCTACATCCTGCAGGGATATAATAACTGGGAAAACGCTATATTTGATACCGCCACGTTGTGGGATGAGCGAGTAAACATTGCATGTCATTTCCCAGAATCCCTTGCTGCAGTGGGAGCACTGTATGCTACTGTACTGTAGGTGATAATGGTTGAAATATATATATATATATATATATATATAGATATATAGATATATATCTATATATATATATATATATATATATATATATATATATATATATATATACATACACATCAACCAGTACAATAATTTAAAAGGGGGGAATTAAAATGGTTGAAGTGGATAATGACAAGTATATACCGATCCAAAAAAACAACTCCTGAGCATGTATGTACTGCTTACATGGATGTACTATTAGCATGTACAGTGTTGTTTGTTACTGCAGTTACCAATTTATTTCCATTTTAAATATTTAATTTCTCTGAAATGGTGCAAGCAAATTGTATGAAAAGTTGCAAACGAATACATGAATGTTTTGTATCCAGAGTCAGGGGGATGAGATGAGATGGGGTCATGTTCATACAGTATTTGAACTGTACATTACTAAAAGAAGGCTTTTTTTCTATGCAGATACAGTATAGTGTTTCAAACACATGCTATACACACGTACACACACATACACATACACACACACACACACACACACACACACGAGGTAATGTAAAGATGTGGGTGAACAGAGCGAAAAAGATTGTACTAGAAACGCTTATTAACATCAAAGGAATGGGCCTAAAGCAAAAGTTTGAACAGCAGCAGCAGCTGCAGTACCCCTGATATCTATGGATGGGACAGATACCCCCTGCAGACGCACGCACGCACGCACACACACACACACAGGGAGGGGTCTGTAGTGTGACAGAGCACACCAGCTTCGCCACCAGGCACTCCTTCTTGAATTAAAATAAAACTATCTCCTTACCTCTTTCTGGATGCCCCCTCTTTACCAACAAGAGGGACAGGACCAGCTCTCCTCAGCTTCCATTTTCCTCTTCCTTTCCTCTCTCCCTTGAAAACTTTCTGCACCTGAGACAGTGGGAGGGAGGGAGATAGAGCATGAAACAGCACCCCAAATCCTGTCCCATTACAAGCAGCACAGGCTTCTGTCCCTCTACTCCTCTGCCTCCAGTCATTTGCATGGGAGGGAGGAGCTGCTTGCTCTCTCTCTCCCTCTTTCTCCCTCTCTCTCCTCTACCTCTCTCCCTCCCTCTCTCTTTTAGAAGCTTTACACCTGCCATCCTGCCTACAGTATGTGATGATATCACAATGTCTCTCTTACATCACAGACAGGCTGACATCATCACACAGGCTGGCGGCCAGCAAGAGACAGAAATGCAGATAGAGACACACTGACAAATACATACACTGTAGGCACAGGCACCATGCGGCTTCTGCACCATAAAAGTTCATTTGAATCAAAAATAATGTCATCTTTTAAGTGAGGCGCTATTGAAATCTTGGGGGTCTAAGTGTCAAGACAATCTTGACATAAAACGGAGGCATCATTTTCAATCATTCAATAATGATGTGGTTTTGGATGACAGTATTCTATGAGATATCATGGGAAAATAATAGGAGACATAATGGAAATACAGTATCGTCCAATTTGTGACCATAATGGGAATATACATAGCGCTTCCTTCACAGGAAATAATACATGTGACATAACGGGAATGTAGTAAGTATGTGGGTTTGGCTGGGATTATCCTACATCCTGCAGGGATATAATAACTGGGAAAACGCTATATTTGATACCGCCACGTTGTGGGATGAGCGAGTAAACATTGCATGTCATTTCCCAGAATCCCTTGCTGCAGTGGGAGCACTGTATGCTACTGTACTGTAGGTGATAATGGTTGAAATATATATATATATATATATATATATATATAGATATATAGATATATATCTATATATATATATATATATATATATATATATATATATATATATATATACATACACATCAACCAGTACAATAATTTAAAAGGGGGGAATTAAAATGGTTGAAGTGGATAATGACAAGTATATACCGATCCAAAAAAACAACTCCTGAGCATGTATGTACTGCTTACATGGATGTACTATTAGCATGTACAGTGTTGTTTGTTACTGCAGTTACCAATTTATTTCCATTTTAAATATTTAATTTCTCTGAAATGGTGCAAGCAAATTGTATGAAAAGTTGCAAACGAATACATGAATGTTTTGTATCCAGAGTCAGGGGGATGAGATGAGATGGGGTCATGTTCATACAGTATTTGAACTGTACATTACTAAAAGAAGGCTTTTTTTCTATGCAGATACAGTATAGTGTTTCAAACACATGCTATACACACGTACACACACATACACATACACACACACACACACACACACACACGAGGTAATGTAAAGATGTGGGTGAACAGAGCGAAAAAGATTGTACTAGAAACGCTTATTAACATCAAAGGAATGGGCCTAAAGCAAAAGTTTGAACAGCAGCAGCAGCTGCAGTACCCCTGATATCTATGGATGGGACAGATACCCCCTGCAGACGCACGCACGCACGCACGCACGCACACACACACACAGGGAGGGGTCTGTAGTGTGACAGAGCACACCAGCTTCGCCACCAGGCACTCCTTCTTGAATTAAAATAAAACTATCTCCTTACCTCTTTCTGGATGCCCCCTCTTTACCAACAAGAGGGACAGGACCAGCTCTCCTCAGCTTCCATTTTCCTCTTCCTTTCCTCTCTCCCTTGAAAACTTTCTGCACCTGAGACAGTGGGAGGGAGGGAGATAGAGCATGAAACAGCACCCCAAATCCTGTCCCATTACAAGCAGCACAGGCTTCTGTCCCTCTACTCCTCTGCCTCCAGTCATTTGCATGGGAGGGAGGAGCTGCTTGCTCTCTCTCTCCCTCTTTCTCCCTCTCTCTCCTCTACCTCTCTCCCTCCCTCTCTCTTTTAGAAGCTTTACACCTGCCATCCTGCCTACAGTATGTGATGATATCACAATGTCTCTCTTACATCACAGACAGGCTGACATCATCACACAGGCTGGCGGCCAGCAAGAGACAGAAATGCAGATAGAGACACACTGACAAATACATACACTGTAGGCACAGGCACCATGCGGCTTCTGCACCATAAAAGTTCATTTGAATCAAAAATAATGTCATCTTTTAAGTGAGGCGCTATTGAAATCTTGGGGGTCTAAGTGTCAAGACAATCTTGACATAAAACGGAGGCATCATTTTCAATCATTCAATAATGATGTGGTTTTGGATGACAGTATTCTATGAGATATCATGGGAAAATAATAGGAGACATAATGGAAATACAGTATCGTCCAATTTGTGACCATAATGGGAATATACATAGCGCTTCCTTCACAGGAAATAATACATGTGACATAACGGGAATGTAGTAAGTATGTGGGTTTGGCTGGGATTATCCTACATCCTGCAGGGATATAATAACTGGGAAAACGCTATATTTGATACCGCCACGTTGTGGGATGAGCGAGTAAACATTGCATGTCATTTCCCAGAATCCCTTGCTGCAGTGGGAGCACTGTATGCTACTGTACTGTAGGTGATAATGGTTGAAATATATATATATATATATATATATAGATATATAGATATATATCTATATATATATATATATATATATATATATATATATATATATATATATATATATATATATATACATACACATCAACCAGTACAATAATTTAAAAGGGGGGAATTAAAATGGTTGAAGTGGATAATGACAAGTATATACCGATCCAAAAAAACAACTCCTGAGCATGTATGTACTGCTTACATGGATGTACTATTAGCATGTACAGTGTTGTTTGTTACTGCAGTTACCAATTTATTTCCATTTTAAATATTTAATTTCTCTGAAATGGTGCAAGCAAATTGTATGAAAAGTTGCAAACGAATACATGAATGTTTTGTATCCAGAGTCAGGGGGATGAGATGAGATGGGGTCATGTTCATACAGTATTTGAACTGTACATTACTAAAAGAAGGCTTTTTTTCTATGCAGATACAGTATAGTGTTTCAAACACATGCTATACACACGTACACACACATACACATACACACACACACACACACACACACACGAGGTAATGTAAAGATGTGGGTGAACAGAGCGAAAAAGATTGTACTAGAAACGCTTATTAACATCAAAGGAATGGGCCTAAAGCAAAAGTTTGAACAGCAGCAGCAGCTGCAGTACCCCTGATATCTATGGATGGGACAGATACCCCCTGCAGACGCACGCACGCACGCACGCACGCACACACACAGGGAGGGGTCTGTAGTGTGACAGAGCACACCAGCTTCGCCACCAGGCACTCCTTCTTGAATTAAAATAAAACTATCTCCTTACCTCTTTCTGGATGCCCCCTCTTTACCAACAAGAGGGACAGGACCAGCTCTCCTCAGCTTCCATTTTCCTCTTCCTTTCCTCTCTCCCTTGAAAACTTTCTGCACCTGAGACAGTGGGAGGGAGGGAGATAGAGCATGAAACAGCACCCCAAATCCTGTCCCATTACAAGCAGCACAGGCTTCTGTCCCTCTACTCCTCTGCCTCCAGTCATTTGCATGGGAGGGAGGAGCTGCTTGCTCTCTCTCTCCCTCTTTCTCCCTCTCTCTCCTCTACCTCTCTCCCTCCCTCTCTCTTTTAGAAGCTTTACACCTGCCATCCTGCCTACAGTATGTGATGATATCACAATGTCTCTCTTACATCACAGACAGGCTGACATCATCACACAGGCTGGCGGCCAGCAAGAGACAGAAATGCAGATAGAGACACACTGACAAATACATACACTGTAGGCACAGGCACCATGCGGCTTCTGCACCATAAAAGTTCATTTGAATCAAAAATAATGTCATCTTTTAAGTGAGGCGCTATTGAAATCTTGGGGGTCTAAGTGTCAAGACAATCTTGACATAAAACGGAGGCATCATTTTCAATCATTCAATAATGATGTGGTTTTGGATGACAGTATTCTATGAGATATCATGGGAAAATAATAGGAGACATAATGGAAATACAGTATCGTCCAATTTGTGACCATAATGGGAATATACATAGCGCTTCCTTCACAGGAAATAATACATGTGACATAACGGGAATGTAGTAAGTATGTGGGTTTGGCTGGGATTATCCTACATCCTGCAGGGATATAATAACTGGGAAAACGCTATATTTGATACCGCCACGTTGTGGGATGAGCGAGTAAACATTGCATGTCATTTCCCAGAATCCCTTGCTGCAGTGGGAGCACTGTATGCTACTGTACTGTAGGTGATAATGGTTGAAATATATATATATATATATATATAGATATATATCTATATATATATATATATATATATATATATATATATATATATATATATATATATATACATACACATCAACCAGTACAATAATTTAAAAGGGGGGAATTAAAATGGTTGAAGTGGATAATGACAAGTATATACCGATCCAAAAAAACAACTCCTGAGCATGTATGTACTGCTTACATGGATGTACTATTAGCATGTACAGTGTTGTTTGTTACTGCAGTTACCAATTTATTTCCATTTTAAATATTTAATTTCTCTGAAATGGTGCAAGCAAATTGTATGAAAAGTTGCAAACGAATACATGAATGTTTTGTATCCAGAGTCAGGGGGATGAGATGAGATGGGGTCATGTTCATACAGTATTTGAACTGTACATTACTAAAAGAAGGCTTTTTTTCTATGCAGATACAGTATCGTGTTTCAAACACATGCAATACACACGTACACACACATACACATACACACACACACACACACACACACACACACACACACGAGGTAATGTAAAGATGTGGGTGAACAGAGCGAAAAAGATTGTACTAGAAACGCTTATTAACATCAAAGGAATGGGCCTAAAGCAAAAGTTTGAACAGCAGCAGCAGCTGCAGTACCCCTGATATCTATGGATGGGACAGATACCCCCTGCAGACGCACGCACGCACGCACGCACACACAGGGAGGGGTCTGTAGTGTGACAGAGCACACCAGCTTCGCCACCAGGCACTCCTTCTTGAATTAAAATAAAACTATCTCCTTACCTCTTTCTGGATGCCCCCTCTTTACCAACAAGAGGGACAGGACCAGCTCTCCTCAGCTTCCATTTTCCTCTTCCTTTCCTCTCTCCCTTGAAAACTTTCTGCACCTGAGACAGTGGGAGGGAGGGAGATAGAGCATGAAACAGCACCCCAAATCCTGTCCCATTACAAGCAGCACAGGCTTCTGTCCCTCTACTCCTCTGCCTCCAGTCATTTGCATGGGAGGGAGGAGCTGCTTGCTCTCTCTCTCCCTCTTTCTCCCTCTCTCTCCTCTACCTCTCTCCCTCCCTCTCTCTTTTAGAAGCTTTACACCTGCCATCCTGCCTACAGTATGTGATGATATCACAATGTCTCTCTTACATCACAGACAGGCTGACATCATCACACAGGCTGGCGGCCAGCAAGAGACAGAAATGCAGATAGAGACACACTGACAAATACATACACTGTAGGCACAGGCACCATGCGGCTTCTGCACCATAAAAGTTCATTTGAATCAAAAATAATGTCATCTTTTAAGTGAGGCGCTATTGAAATCTTGGGGGTCTAAGTGTCAAGACAATCTTGACATAAAACGGAGGCATCATTTTCAATCATTCAATAATGATGTGGTTTTGGATGACAGTATTCTATGAGATATCATGGGAAAATAATAGGAGACATAATGGAAATACAGTATCGTCCAATTTGTGACCATAATGGGAATATACATAGCGCTTCCTTCACAGGAAATAATACATGTGACATAACGGGAATGTAGTAAGTATGTGGGTTTGGCTGGGATTATCCTACATCCTGCAGGGATATAATAACTGGGAAAACGCTATATTTGATACCGCCACGTTGTGGGATGAGCGAGTAAACATTGCATGTCATTTCCCAGAATCCCTTGCTGCAGTGGGAGCACTGTATGCTACTGTACTGTAGGTGATAATGGTTGAAATATATATATATATATATATATATATAGATATATAGATATATATCTATATATATATATATATATATATATATATATATATATATACATACACATCAACCAGTACAATAATTTAAAAGGGGGGAATTAAAATGGTTGAAGTGGAAAATGACAAGTATATACCGATCCAAAAAAACAACTCCTGAGCATGTATGTACTGCTTACATGGATGTACTATTAGCATGTACAGTGTTGTTTGTTACTGCAGTTACCAATTTATTTCCATTTTAAATATTTAATTTCTCTGAAATGGTGCAAGCAAATTGTATGAAAAGTTGCAAACGAATACATGAATGTTTTGTATCCAGAGTCAGGGGGATGAGATGAGATGGGGTCATGTTCATACAGTATTTGAACTGTACATTACTAAAAGAAGGCTTTTTTTCTATGCAGATACAGTATAGTGTTTCAAACACATGCTATACACACGTACACACACATACACATACACACACACACACACACACACACGAGGTAATGTAAAGATGTGGGTGAACAGAGCGAAAAAGATTGTACTAGAAACGCTTATTAACATCAAAGGAATGGGCCTAAAGCAAAAGTTTGAACAGCAGCAGCAGCTGCAGTACCCCTGATATCTATGGATGGGACAGATACCCCCTGCAGACGCACGCACGCACGCACGCACACACACACACAGGGAGGGGTCTGTAGTGTGACAGAGCACACCAGCTTCGCCACCAGGCACTCCTTCTTGAATTAAAATAAAACTATCTCCTTACCTCTTTCTGGATGCCCCCTCTTTACCAACAAGAGGGACAGGACCAGCTCTCCTCAGCTTCCATTTTCCTCTTCCTTTCCTCTCTCCCTTGAAAACTTTCTGCACCTGAGACAGTGGGAGGGAGGGAGATAGAGCATGAAACAGCACCCCAAATCCTGTCCCATTACAAGCAGCACAGGCTTCTGTCCCTCTACTCCTCTGCCTCCAGTCATTTGCATGGGAGGGAGGAGCTGCTTGCTCTCTCTCTCCCTCTTTCTCCCTCTCTCTCCTCTACCTCTCTCCCTCCCTCTCTCTTTTAGAAGCTTTACACCTGCCATCCTGCCTACAGTATGTGATGATATCACAATGTCTCTCTTACATCACAGACAGGCTGACATCATCACACAGGCTGGCGGCCAGCAAGAGACAGAAATGCAGATAGAGACACACTGACAAATACATACACTGTAGGCACAGGCACCATGCGGCTTCTGCACCATAAAAGTTCATTTGAATCAAAAATAATGTCATCTTTTAAGTGAGGCGCTATTGAAATCTTGGGGGTCTAAGTGTCAAGACAATCTTGACATAAAACGGAGGCATCATTTTCAATCATTCAATAATGATGTGCTTTTGGATGACAGTATTCTATGAGATATCATGGGAAAATAATAGGAGACATAATGGAAATACAGTATCGTCCAATTTGTGACCATAATGGGAATATACATAGCGCTTCCTTCACAGGAAATAATACATGTGACATAACGGGAATGTAGTAAGTATGTGGGTTTGGCTGGGATTATCCTACATCCTGCAGGGATATAATAACTGGGAAAACGCTATATTTGATACCGCCACGTTGTGGGATGAGCGAGTAAACATTGCATGTCATTTCCCAGAATCCCTTGCTGCAGTGGGAGCACTGTATGCTACTGTACTGTAGGTGATAATGGTTGAAATATATATATATATATATATATAGATATATAGATATATATCTATATATATATATATATATATATATATATATATATATATATATATATATATATATATATATATATATATACATACACATCAACCAGTACAATAATTTAAAAGGGGGGAATTAAAATGGTTGAAGTGGATAATGACAAGTATATACCGATCCAAAAAAACAACTCCTGAGCATGTATGTACTGCTTACATGGATGTACTATTAGCATGTACAGTGTTGTTTGTTACTGCAGTTACCAATTTATTTCCATTTTAAATATTTAATTTCTCTGAAATGGTGCAAGCAAATTGTATGAAAAGTTGCAAACGAATACATGAATGTTTTGTATCCAGAGTCAGGGGGATGAGATGAGATGGGGTCATGTTCATACAGTATTTGAACTGTACATTACTAAAAGAAGGCTTTTTTTCTATGCAGATACAGTATAGTGTTTCAAACACATGCTATACACACGTACACACACATACACATACACACACACACACACACACACACACGAGGTAATGTAAAGATGTGGGTGAACAGAGCGAAAAAGATTGTACTAGAAACGCTTATTAACATCAAAGGAATGGGCCTAAAGCAAAAGTTTGAACAGCAGCAGCAGCTGCAGTACCCTTGATATCTATGGATGGGACAGATACCCCCTGCAGACGCACGCACGCACACACACACACACAGGGAGGGGTCTGTAGTGTGACAGAGCACACCAGCTTCGCCACCAGGCACTCCTTCTTGAATTAAAATAAAACTATCTCCTTACCTCTTTCTGGATGCCCCCTCTTTACCAACAAGAGGGACAGGACCAGCTCTCCTCAGCTTCCATTTTCCTCTTCCTTTCCTCTCTCCCTTGAAAACTTTCTGCACCTGAGACAGTGGGAGGGAGGGAGATAGAGCATGAAACAGCACCCCAAATCCTGTCCCATTACAAGCAGCACAGGCTTCTGTCCCTCTACTCCTCTGCCTCCAGTCATTTGCATGGGAGGGAGGAGCTGCTTGCTCTCTCTCTCCCTCTTTCTCCCTCTCTCTCCTCTACCTCTCTCCCTCCCTCTCTCTTTTAGAAGCTTTACACCTGCCATCCTGCCTACAGTATGTGATGATATCACAATGTCTCTCTTACATCACAGACAGGCTGACATCATCACACAGGCTGGCGGCCAGCAAGAGACAGAAATGCAGATAGAGACACACTGACAAATACATACACTGTAGGCACAGGCACCATGCGGCTTCTGCACCATAAAAGTTCATTTGAATCAAAAATAATGTCATCTTTTAAGTGAGGCGCTATTGAAATCTTGGGGGTCTAAGTGTCAAGACAATCTTGACATAAAACGGAGGCATCATTTTCAATCATTCAATAATGATGTGGTTTTGGATGACAGTATTCTATGAGATATCATGGGAAAATAATAGGAGACATAATGGAAATACAGTATCGTCCAATTTGTGACCATAATGGGAATATACATAGCGCTTCCTTCACAGGAAATAATACATGTGACATAACGGGAATGTAGTAAGTATGTGGGTTTGGCTGGGATTATCCTACATCCTGCAGGGATATAATAACTGGGAAAACGCTATATTTGATACCGCCACGTTGTGGGATGAGCGAGTAAACATTGCATGTCATTTCCCAGAATCCCTTGCTGCAGTGGGAGCACTGTATGCTACTGTACTGTAGGTGATAATGGTTGAATATATATATATATATATATATATAGATATATAGATATATATCTATATATATATATATATATATATATATATATATATATATATATATATATATATATATATATATATATATATACATACACATCAACCAGTACAATAATTTAAAAGGGGGGAATTAAAATGGTTGAAGTGGATAATGACAAGTATATACCGATCCAAAAAAACAACTCCTGAGCATGTATGTACTGCTTACATGGATGTACTATTAGCATGTACAGTGTTGTTTGTTACTGCAGTTACCAATTTATTTCCATTTTAAATATTTAATTTCTCTGAAATGGTGCAAGCAAATTGTATGAAAAGTTGCAAACGAATACATGAATGTTTTGTATCCAGAGTCAGGGGGATGAGATGAGATGGGGTCATGTTCATACAGTATTTGAACTGTACATTACTAAAAGAAGGCTTTTTTTCTATGCAGATACAGTATAGTGTTTCAAACACATGCTATACACACGTACACACACATACACATACACACACACACACACACACACGAGGTAATGTAAAGATGTGGGTGAACAGAGCGAAAAAGATTGTACTAGAAACGCTTATTAACATCAAAGGAATGGGCCTAAAGCAAAAGTTTGAACAGCAGCAGCAGCTGCAGTACCCCTGATATCTATGGATGGGACAGATACCCCCTGCAGACGCACGCACGCACGCACGCACACACACACACAGGGAGGGGTCTGTAGTGTGACAGAGCACACCAGCTTCGCCACCAGGCACTCCTTCTTGAATTAAAATAAAACTATCTCCTTACCTCTTTCTGGATGCCCCCTCTTTACCAACAAGAGGGACAGGACCAGCTCTCCTCAGCTTCCATTTTCCTCTTCCTTTCCTCTCTCCCTTGAAAACTTTCTGCACCTGAGACAGTGGGAGGGAGGGAGATAGAGCATGAAACAGCACCCCAAATCCTGTCCCATTACAAGCAGCACAGGCTTCTGTCCCTCTACTCCTCTGCCTCCAGTCATTTGCATGGGAGGGAGGAGCTGCTTGCTCTCTCTCTCCCTCTTTCTCCCTCTCTCTCCTCTACCTCTCTCCCTCCCTCTCTCTTTTAGAAGCTTTACACCTGCCATCCTGCCTACAGTATGTGATGATATCACAATGTCTCTCTTACATCACAGACAGGCTGACATCATCACACAGGCTGGCGGCCAGCAAGAGACAGAAATGCAGATAGAGACACACTGACAAATACATACACTGTAGGCACAGGCACCATGCGGCTTCTGCACCATAAAAGTTCATTTGAATCAAAAATAATGTCATCTTTTAAGTGAGGCGCTATTGAAATCTTGGGGGTCTAAGTGTCAAGACAATCTTGACATAAAACGGAGGCATCATTTTCAATCATTCAATAATGATGTGGTTTTGGATGACAGTATTCTATGAGATATCATGGGAAAATAATAGGAGACATAATGGAAATACAGTATCGTCCAATTTGTGACCATAATGGGAATATACATAGCGCTTCCTTCACAGGAAATAATACATGTGACATAACGGGAATGTAGTAAGTATGTGGGTTTGGCTGGGATTATCCTACATCCTGCAGGGATATAATAACTGGGAAAACGCTATATTTGATACCGCCACGTTGTGGGATGAGCGAGTAAACATTGCATGTCATTTCCCAGAATCCCTTGCTGCAGTGGGAGCACTGTATGCTACTGTACTGTAGGTGATAATGGTTGAAATATATATATATATATATATATATAGATATATAGATATATATCTATATATATATATATATATATATATATATATATATATATATACATACACATCAACCAGTACAATAATTTAAAAGGGGGGAATTAAAATGGTTGAAGTGGATAATGACAAGTATATACCGATCCAAAAAAACAACTCCTGAGCATGTATGTACTGCTTACATGGATGTACTATTAGCATGTACAGTGTTGTTTGTTACTGCAGTTACCAATTTATTTCCATTTTAAATATTTAATTTCTCTGAAATGGTGCAAGCAAATTGTATGAAAAGTTGCAAACGAATACATGAATGTTTTGTATCCAGAGTCAGGGGGATGAGATGAGATGGGGTCATGTTCATACAGTATTTGAACTGTACATTACTAAAAGAAGGCTTTTTTTCTATGCAGATACAGTATAGTGTTTCAAACACATGCTATACACACGTACACACACATACACATACACACACACACACACACACACACACGAGGTAATGTAAAGATGTGGGTGAACAGAGCGAAAAAGATTGTACTAGAAACGCTTATTAACATCAAAGGAATGGGCCTAAAGCAAAAGTTTGAACAGCAGCAGCAGCTGCAGTACCCCTGATATCTATGGATGGGACAGATACCCCCTGCAGACGCACGCACGCACGCACGCACACACACAGGGAGGGGTCTGTAGTGTGACAGAGCACACCAGCTTCGCCACCAGGCACTCCTTCTTGAATTAAAATAAAACTATCTCCTTACCTCTTTCTGGATGCCCCCTCTTTACCAACAAGAGGGACAGGACCAGCTCTCCTCAGCTTCCATTTTCCTCTTCCTTTCCTCTCTCCCTTGAAAACTTTCTGCACCTGAGACAGTGGGAGGGAGGGAGATAGAGCATGAAACAGCACCCCAAATCCTGTCCCATTACAAGCAGCACAGGCTTCTGTCCCTCTACTCCTCTGCCTCCAGTCATTTGCATGGGAGGGAGGAGCTGCTTGCTCTCTCTCTCCCTCTTTCTCCCTCTCTCTCCTCTACCTCTCTCCCTCCCTCTCTCTTTTAGAAGCTTTACACCTGCCATCCTGCCTACAGTATGTGATGATATCACAATGTCTCTCTTACATCACAGACAGGCTGACATCATCACACAGGCTGGCGGCCAGCAAGAGACAGAAATGCAGATAGAGACACACTGACAAATACATACACTGTAGGCACAGGCACCATGCGGCTTCTGCACCATAAAAGTTCATTTGAATCAAAAATAATGTCATCTTTTAAGTGAGGCGCTATTGAAATCTTGGGGGTCTAAGTGTCAAGACAATCTTGACATAAAACGGAGGCATCATTTTCAATCATTCAATAATGATGTGGTTTTGGATGACAGTATTCTATGAGATATCATGGGAAAATAATAGGAGACATAATGGAAATACAGTATCGTCCAATTTGTGACCATAATGGGAATATACATAGCGCTTCCTTCACAGGAAATAATACATGTGACATAACGGGAATGTAGTAAGTATGTGGGTTTGGCTGGGATTATCCTACATCCTGCAGGGATATAATAACTGGGAAAACGCTATATTTGATACCGCCACATTGTGGGATGAGCGAGTAAACATTGCATGTCATTTCCCAGAATCCCTTGCTGCAGTGGGAGCACTGTATGCTACTGTACTGTAGGTGATAATGGTTGAAATATATATATATATATATATATATATATATAGATATATATATATATATATATATATATATATATATATATATATATACATACACATCAACCAGTACAATAATTTAAAAGGGGGGAATTAAAATGGTTGAAGTGGATAATGACAAGTATATACCGATCCAAAAAAACAACTCCTGAGCATGTATGTACTGCTTACATGGATGTACTATTAGCATGTACAGTGTTGTTTGTTACTGCAGTTACGAATTTATTTCCATTTTAAATATTTAATTTCTCTGAAATGGTGCAAGCAAATTGTATGAAAAGTTGCAAACGAATACATGAATGTTTTGTATCCAGAGTCAGGGGGATGAGATGAGATGGGGTCATGTTCATACAGTATTTGAACTGTACATTACTAAAAGAAGGCTTTTTTTCTATGCAGATACAGTATAGTGTTTCAAACACATGCTATACACACGTACACACACATACACATACACACACACACACACACACACACACACACACACGAGGTAATGTAAAGATGTGAGTGAACAGAGCGAAAAAGATTGTACTAGAAACGCTTATTAACATCAAAGGAATGGGCCTAAAGCAAAAGTTTGAACAGCAGCAGCAGCTGCAGTACCCCTGATATCTATGGATGGGACAGATACCCCCTGCAGACGCACGCACGCACGCACGCACACACAGGGAGGGGTCTGTAGTGTGACAGAGCACACCAGCTTCGCCACCAGGCACTCCTTCTTGAATTAAAATAAAACTATCTCCTTACCTCTTTCTGGATGCCCCCTCTTTACCAACAAGAGGGACAGGACCAGCTCTCCTCAGCTTCCATTTTCCTCTTCCTTTCCTCTCTCCCTTGAAAACTTTCTGCACCTGAGACAGTGGGAGGGAGGGAGATAGAGCATGAAACAGCACCCCAAATCCTGTCCCATTACAAGCAGCACAGGCTTCTGTCCCTCTACTCCTCTGCCTCCAGTCATTTGCATGGGAGGGAGGAGCTGCTTGCTCTCTCTCTCCCTCTTTCTCCCTCTCTCTCCTCTACCTCTCTCCCTCCCTCTCTCTTTTAGAAGCTTTACACCTGCCATCCTGCCTACAGTATGTGATGATATCACAATGTCTCTCTTACATCACAGACAGGCTGACATCATCACACAGGCTGGCGGCCAGCAAGAGACAGAAATGCAGATAGAGACACACTGACAAATACATACACTGTAGGCACAGGCACCATGCGGCTTCTGCACCATAAAAGTTCATTTGAATCAAAAATAATGTCATCTTTTAAGTGAGGCGCTATTGAAATCTTGGGGGTCTAAGTGTCAAGACAATCTTGACATAAAACGGAGGCATCATTTTCAATCATTCAATAATGATGTGGTTTTGGATGACAGTATTCTATGAGATATCATGGGAAAATAATAGGAGACATAATGGAAATACAGTATCGTCCAATTTGTGACCATAATGGGAATATACATAGCGCTTCCTTCACAGGAAATAATACATGTGACATAACGGGAATGTAGTAAGTATGTGGGTTTGGCTGGGATTATCCTACATCCTGCAGGGATATAATAACTGGGAAAACGCTATATTTGATACCGCCACGTTGTGGGATGAGCGAGTAAACATTGCATGTCATTTCCCAGAATCCCTTGCTGCAGTGGGAGCACTGTATGCTACTGTACTGTAGGTGATAATGGTTGAAATATATATATATATATATATATATATAGATATATAGATATATATATATATATATATATATATATATATATATATATATATATATATATATATATATATATATATACACATCAACCAGTACAATAATTTAAAAGGGGGGAATTAAAATGGTTGAAGTGGATAATGACAAGTATATACCGATCCAAAAAAACAACTCCTGAGCATGTATGTACTGCTTACATGGATGTACTATTAGCATGTACAGTGTTGTTTGTTACTGCAGTTACCAATTTATTTCCATTTTAAATATTTAATTTCTCTGAAATGGTGCAAGCAAATTGTATGAAAAGTTGCAAACGAATACATGAATGTTTTGTATCCAGAGTCAGGGGGATGAGATGAGATGGGGTCATGTTCATACAGTATTTGAACTGTACATTACTAAAAGAAGGCTTTTTTTCTATGCAGATACAGTATAGTGTTTCAAACACATGCTATACACACGTACACACACATACACATACACACACACACACACACACACACGAGGTAATGTAAAGATGTGGGTGAACAGAGCGAAAAAGATTGTACTAGAAACGCTTATTAACATCAAAGGAATGGGCCTAAAGCAAAAGTTTGAACAGCAGCAGCAGCTGCAGTACCCCTGATATCTATGGATGGGACAGATACCCCCTGCAGACGCACGCACGCACGCACGCACGCACACACACAGGGAGGGGTCTGTAGTGTGACAGAGCACACCAGCTTCGCCACCAGGCACTCCTTCTTGAATTAAAATAAAACTATCTCCTTACCTCTTTCTGGATGCCCCCTCTTTACCAACAAGAGGGACAGGACCAGCTCTCCTCAGCTTCCATTTTCCTCTTCCTTTCCTCTCTCCCTTGAAAACTTTCTGCACCTGAGACAGTGGGAGGGAGGGAGATAGAGCATGAAACAGCACCCCAAATCCTGTCCCATTACAAGCAGCACAGGCTTCTGTCCCTCTACTCCTCTGCCTCCAGTCATTTGCATGGGAGGGAGGAGCTGCTTGCTCTCTCTCTCCCTCTTTCTCCCTCTCTCTCCTCTACCTCTCTCCCTCCCTCTCTCTTTTAGAAGCTTTACACCTGCCATCCTGCCTACAGTATGTGATGATATCACAATGTCTCTCTTACATCACAGACAGGCTGACATCATCACACAGGCTGGCGGCCAGCAAGAGACAGAAATGCAGATAGAGACACACTGACAAATACATACACTGTAGGCACAGGCACCATGCGGCTTCTGCACCATAAAAGTTCATTTGAATCAAAAATAATGTCATCTTTTAAGTGAGGCGCTATTGAAATCTTGGGGGTCTAAGTGTCAAGACAATCTTGACATAAAACGGAGGCATCATTTTCAATCATTCAATAATGATGTGGTTTTGGATGACAGTATTCTATGAGATATCATGGGAAAATAATAGGAGACATAATGGAAATACAGTATCGTCCAATTTGTGACCATAATGGGAATATACATAGCGCTTCCTTCACAGGAAATAATACATGTGACATAACGGGAATGTAGTAAGTATGTGGGTTTGGCTGGGATTATCCTACATCCTGCAGGGATATAATAACTGGGAAAACGCTATATTTGATACCGCCACGTTGTGGGATGAGCGAGTAAACATTGCATGTCATTTCCCAGAATCCCTTGCTGCAGTGGGAGCACTGTATGCTACTGTACTGTAGGTGATAATGGTTGAAATATATATATATATATATATATATATAGATATATAGATATATATCTATATATATATCTATATATATATATATATATATATATATATATATATATATATATACATACACATCAACCAGTACAATAATTTAAAAGGGGGGAATTAAAATGGTTGAAGTGGATAATGACAAGTATATACCGATCCAAAAAAACAACTCCTGAGCATGTATGTACTGCTTACATGGATGTACTATTAGCATGTACAGTGTTGTTTGTTACTGCAGTTACCAATTTATTTCCATTTTAAATATTTAATTTCTCTGAAATGGTGCAAGCAAATTGTATGAAAAGTTGCAAACGAATACATGAATGTTTTGTATCCAGAGTCAGGGGGATGAGATGAGATGGGGTCATGTTCATACAGTATTTGAACTGTACATTACTAAAAGAAGGCTTTTTTTCTATGCAGATACAGTATACTGTAGTGTTTCAAACACATGCTATACACACGTACACACACATACACATACACACACACACACACACACACACACGAGGTAATGTAAAGATGTGGGTGAACAGAGCGAAAAAGATTGTACTAGAAACGCTTATTAACATCAAAGGAATGGGCCTAAAGCAAAAGTTTGAACAGCAGCAGCAGCTGCAGTACCCCTGATATCTATGGATGGGACAGATACCCCCTGCAGACGCACGCACGCACGCACGCACGCACACACAGGGAGGGGTCTGTAGTGTGACAGAGCACACCAGCTTCGCCACCAGGCACTCCTTCTTGAATTAAAATAAAACTATCTCCTTACCTCTTTCTGGATGCCCCCTCTTTACCAACAAGAGGGACAGGACCAGCTCTCCTCAGCTTCCATTTTCCTCTTCCTTTCCTCTCTCCCTTGAAAACTTTCTGCACCTGAGACAGTGGGAGGGAGGGAGATAGAGCATGAAACAGCACCCCAAATCCTGTCCCATTACAAGCAGCACAGGCTTCTGTCCCTCTACTCCTCTGCCTCCAGTCATTTGCATGGGAGGGAGGAGCTGCTTGCTCTCTCTCTCCCTCTTTCTCCCTCTCTCTCCTCTACCTCTCTCCCTCCCTCTCTCTTTTAGAAGCTTTACACCTGCCATCCTGCCTACAGTATGTGATGATATCACAATGTCTCTCTTACATCACAGACAGGCTGACATCATCACACAGGCTGGCGGCCAGCAAGAGACAGAAATGCAGATAGAGACACACTGACAAATACATACACTGTAGGCACAGGCACCATGCGGCTTCTGCACCATAAAAGTTCATTTGAATCAAAAATAATGTCATCTTTTAAGTGAGGCGCTATTGAAATCTTGGGGGTCTAAGTGTCAAGACAATCTTGACATAAAACGGAGGCATCATTTTCAATCATTCAATAATGATGTGGTTTTGGATGACAGTATTCTATGAGATATCATGGGAAAATAATAGGAGACATAATGGAAATACAGTATCGTCCAATTTGTGACCATAATGGGAATATACATAGCGCTTCCTTCACAGGAAATAATACATGTGACATAACGGGAATGTAGTAAGTATGTGGGTTTGGCTGGGATTATCCTACATCCTGCAGGGATATAATAACTGGGAAAACGCTATATTTGATACCGCCACGTTGTGGGATGAGCGAGTAAACATTGCATGTCATTTCCCAGAATCCCTTGCTGCAGTGGGAGCACTGTATGCTACTGTACTGTAGGTGATAATGGTTGAAATATATATATATATATATATATATATATATAGATATATAGATATATATCTATCTATATATATATATATATATATATATATATATATATATATATATATATATATATACATACACATCAACCAGTACAATAATTTAAAAGGGGGGAATTAAAATGGTTGAAGTGGATAATGACAAGTATATACCGATCCAAAAAAACAACTCCTGAGCATGTATGTACTGCTTACATGGATGTACTATTAGCATGTACAGTGTTGTTTGTTACTGCAGTTACCAATTTATTTCCATTTTAAATATTTAATTTCTCTGAAATGGTGCAAGCAAATTGTATGAAAAGTTGCAAACGAATACATGAATGTTTTGTATCCAGAGTCAGGGGGATGAGATGAGATGGGGTCATGTTCATACAGTATTTGAACTGTACATTACTAAAAGAAGGCTTTTTTTCTATGCAGATACAGTATAGTGTTTCAAACACATGCTATACACACGTACACACACATACACATACACACACACACACACACACACACACGAGGTAATGTAAAGATGTGGGTGAACAGAGCGAAAAAGATTGTACTAGAAACGCTTATTAACATCAAAGGAATGGGCCTAAAGCAAAAGTTTGAACAGCAGCAGCAGCTGCAGTACCCCTGATATCTATGGATGGGACAGATACCCCCTGCAGACGCACGCACGCACGCACGCACGCACGCACGCACACACACAGGGAGGGGTCTGTAGTGTGACAGAGCACACCAGCTTCGCCACCAGGCACTCCTTCTTGAATTAAAATAAAACTATCTCCTTACCTCTTTCTGGATGCCCCCTCTTTACCAACAAGAGGGACAGGACCAGCTCTCCTCAGCTTCCATTTTCCTCTTCCTTTCCTCTCTCCCTTGAAAACTTTCTGCACCTGAGACAGTGGGAGGGAGGGAGATAGAGCATGAAACAGCACCCCAAATCCTGTCCCATTACAAGCAGCACAGGCTTCTGTCCCTCTACTCCTCTGCCTCCAGTCATTTGCATGGGAGGGAGGAGCTGCTTGCTCTCTCTCTCCCTCTTTCTCCCTCTCTCTCCTCTACCTCTCTCCCTCCCTCTCTCTTTTAGAAGCTTTACACCTGCCATCCTGCCTACAGTATGTGATGATATCACAATGTCTCTCTTACATCACAGACAGGCTGACATCATCACACAGGCTGGCGGCCAGCAAGAGACAGAAATGCAGATAGAGACACACTGACAAATACATACACTGTAGGCACAGGCACCATGCGGCTTCTGCACCATAAAAGTTCATTTGAATCAAAAATAATGTCATCTTTTAAGTGAGGCGCTATTGAAATCTTGGGGGTCTAAGTGTCAAGACAATCTTGACATAAAACGGAGGCATCATTTTCAATCATTCAATAATGATGTGGTTTTGGATGACAGTATTCTATGAGATATCATGGGAAAATAATAGGAGACATAATGGAAATACAGTATCGTCCAATTTGTGACCATAATGGGAATATACTGCACCGACACACTTTATTCGAGCAAATACCCAGTATGTACCTGGCAGATACCTGGAATGCGCCGCTCCTCACCTCTGACAAGCCTCGTTGCGTTTGCCTTCCCAGCCTGGGTTCATGCCTGGCTGACAGACGGCTGATCTGTTAAATGATAATGATTAGGATTTAATAGGCTGCAATGCTTCGCGTGTCTACCAGATGGCATAAATTCATGAATTGTAATGCAGTATATATATATATACTGTGCAGTATTGCAGCCAGTGGGAATAAAATGCTTCAATCCCTGCTTGGAAAATAACCCAATGCACTCGGGCAGAAAACAGTCACAAACCTCAATACACCCGGGTATGCCCGAATTCGTGGGACTAGCCGAGCTCGAATAAAGTGTGTCGCCAGTGTACATAGCGCTTCCTTCACAGGAAATAATACATGTGACATAACGGGAATGTAGTAAGTATGTGGGTTTGGCTGGGATTATCCTACATCCTGCAGGGATATAATAACTGGGAAAACGCTATATTTGATACCGCCACGTTGTGGGATGAGCGAGTAAACATTGCATGTCATTTCCCAGAATCCCTTGCTGCAGTGGGAGCACTGTATGCTACTGTACTGTAGGTGATAATGGTTGAAATATATATATATATATATATATATAGATATATAGATATATATCTATATATATATATATATATATATATATATATATATATATATATACATACACATCAACCAGTACAATAATTTAAAAGGGGGGAATTAAAATGGTTGAAGTGGATAATGACAAGTATATACCGATCCAAAAAAACAACTCCTGAGCATGTATGTACTGCTTACATGGATGTACTATTAGCATGTACAGTGTTGTTTGTTACTGCAGTTACCAATTTATTTCCATTTTAAATATTTAATTTCTCTGAAATGGTGCAAGCAAATTGTATGAAAAGTTGCAAACGAATACATGAATGTTTTGTATCCAGAGTCAGGGGGATGAGATGAGATGGGGTCATGTTCATACAGTATTTGAACTGTACATTACTAAAAGAAGGCTTTTTTTCTATGCAGATACAGTATAGTGTTTCAAACACATGCTATACACACGTACACACACATACACATACACACACACACACACACACACACACACACACACACGAGGTAATGTAAAGATGTGAGTGAACAGAGCGAAAAAGATTGTACTAGAAACGCTTATTAACATCAAAGGAATGGGCCTAAAGCAAAAGTTTGAACAGCAGCAGCAGCTGCAGTACCCCTGATATCTATGGATGGGACAGATACCCCCTGCAGACGCACGCACGCACGCACGCACGCACACACAGGGAGGGGTCTGTAGTGTGACAGAGCACACCAGCTTCGCCACCAGGCACTCCTTCTTGAATTAAAATAAAACTATCTCCTTACCTCTTTCTGGATGCCCCCTCTTTACCAACAAGAGGGACAGGACCAGCTCTCCTCAGCTTCCATTTTCCTCTTCCTTTCCTCTCTCCCTTGAAAACTTTCTGCACCTGAGACAGTGGGAGGGAGGGAGATAGAGCATGAAACAGCACCCCAAATCCTGTCCCATTACAAGCAGCACAGGCTTCTGTCCCTCTACTCCTCTGCCTCCAGTCATTTGCATGGGAGGGAGGAGCTGCTTGCTCTCTCTCTCCCTCTTTCTCCCTCTCTCTCCTCTACCTCTCTCCCTCCCTCTCTCTTTTAGAAGCTTTACACCTGCCATCCTGCCTACAGTATGTGATGATATCACAATGTCTCTCTTACATCACAGACAGGCTGACATCATCACACAGGCTGGCGGCCAGCAAGAGACAGAAATGCAGATAGAGACACACTGACAAATACATACACTGTAGGCACAGGCACCATGCGGCTTCTGCACCATAAAAGTTCATTTGAATCAAAAATAATGTCATCTTTTAAGTGAGGCGCTATTGAAATCTTGGGGGTCTAAGTGTCAAGACAATCTTGACATAAAACGGAGGCATCATTTTCAATCATTCAATAATGATGTGGTTTTGGATGACAGTATTCTATGAGATATCATGGGAAAATAATAGGAGACATAATGGAAATACAGTATCGTCCAATTTGTGACCATAATGGGAATATACATAGCGCTTCCTTCACAGGAAATAATACATGTGACATAACGGGAATGTAGTAAGTATGTGGGTTTGGCTGGGATTATCCTACATCCTGCAGGGATATAATAACTGGGAAAACGCTATATTTGATACCGCCACGTTGTGGGATGAGCGAGTAAACATTGCATGTCATTTCCCAGAATCCCTTGCTGCAGTGGGAGCACTGTATGCTACTGTACTGTAGGTGATAATGGTTGAAATATATATATATATATATATATATATATAGATATATAGATATATATCTATATATATATATATATATATATATATATATATATATATATATATATACATACACATCAACCAGTACAATAATTTAAAAGGGGGGAATTAAAATGGTTGAAGTGGATAATGACAAGTATATACCGATCCAAAAAAACAACTCCTGAGCATGTATGTACTGCTTACATGGATGTACTATTAGCATGTACAGTGTTGTTTGTTACTGCAGTTACCAATTTATTTCCATTTTAAATATTTAATTTCTCTGAAATGGTGCAAGCAAATTGTATGAAAAGTTGCAAACGAATACATGAATGTTTTGTATCCAGAGTCAGGGGGATGAGATGAGATGGGGTCATGTTCATACAGTATTTGAACTGTACATTACTAAAAGAAGGCTTTTTTTCTATGCAGATACAGTATAGTGTTTCAAACACATGCTATACACACGTACACACACATACACATACACACACACACACACACACACACGAGGTAATGTAAAGATGTGGGTGAACAGAGCGAAAAAGATTGTACTAGAAACGCTTATTAACATCAAAGGAATGGGCCTAAAGCAAAAGTTTGAACAGCAGCAGCAGCTGCAGTACCCCTGATATCTATGGATGAGACAGATACCCCCTGCAGACGCACGCACGCACGCACGCACGCACACACACACACACACAGGGAGGGGTCTGTAGTGTGACAGAGCACACCAGCTTCGCCACCAGGCACTCCTTCTTGAATTAAAATAAAACTATCTCCTTACCTCTTTCTGGATGCCCCCTCTTTACCAACAAGAGGGACAGGACCAGCTCTCCTCAGCTTCCATTTTCCTCTTCCTTTCCTCTCTCCCTTGAAAACTTTCTGCACCTGAGACAGTGGGAGGGAGGGAGATAGAGCATGAAACAGCACCCCAAATCCTGTCCCATTACAAGCAGCACAGGCTTCTGTCCCTCTACTCCTCTGCCTCCAGTCATTTGCATGGGAGGGAGGAGCTGCTTGCTCTCTCTCTCCCTCTTTCTCCCTCTCTCTCCTCTACCTCTCTCCCTCCCTCTCTCTTTTAGAAGCTTTACACCTGCCATCCTGCCTACAGTATGTGATGATATCACAATGTCTCTCTTACATCACAGACAGGCTGACATCATCACACAGGCTGGCGGCCAGCAAGAGACAGAAATGCAGATAGAGACACACTGACAAATACATACACTGTAGGCACAGGCACCATGCGGCTTCTGCACCATAAAAGTTCATTTGAATCAAAAATAATGTCATCTTTTAAGTGAGGCGCTATTGAAATCTTGGGGGTCTAAGTGTCAAGACAATCTTGACATAAAACGGAGGCATCATTTTCAATCATTCAATAATGATGTGGTTTTGGATGACAGTATTCTATGAGATATCATGGGAAAATAATAGGAGACATAATGGAAATACAGTATCGTCCAATTTGTGACCATAATGGGAATATACATAGCGCTTCCTTCACAGGAAATAATACATGTGACATAACGGGAATGTAGTAAGTATGTGGGTTTGGCTGGGATTATCCTACATCCTGCAGGGATATAATAACTGGGAAAACGCTATATTTGATACCGCCACGTTGTGGGATGAGCGAGTAAACATTGCATGTCATTTCCCAGAATCCCTTGCTGCAGTGGGAGCACTGTATGCTACTGTACTGTAGGTGATAATGGTTGAAATATATATATATATATATATATATAGATATATAGATATATATCTATATATATATATATATATATATATATATATATACATACACATCAACCAGTACAATAATTTTAAAGGGGGGAATTAAAATGGTTGAAGTGGATAATGACAAGTATATACCGATCCAAAAAAACAACTCCTGAGCATGTATGTACTGCTTACATGGATGTACTATTAGCATGTACAGTGTTGTTTGTTACTGCAGTTACCAATTTATTTCCATTTTAAATATTTAATTTCTCTGAAATGGTGCAAGCAAATTGTATGAAAAGTTGCAAACGAATACATGAATGTTTTGTATCCAGAGTCAGGGGGATGAGATGAGATGGGGTCATGTTCATACAGTATTTGAACTGTACATTACTAAAAGAAGGCTTTTTTTCTATGCAGATACAGTATAGTGTTTCAAACACATGCTATACACACGTACACACACATACACATACACACACACACACACGAGGTAATGTAAAGATGTGGGTGAACAGAGCGAAAAAGATTGTACTAGAAACGCTTATTAACATCAAAGGAATGGGCCTAAAGCAAAAGTTTGAACAGCAGCAGCAGCTGCAGTACCCCTGATATCTATGGATGGGACAGATACCCCCTGCAGACGCACGCACGCACGCACACACGCACACACAGGGAGGGGTCTGTAGTGTGACAGAGCACACCAGCTTCGCCACCAGGCACTCCTTCTTGAATTAAAATAAAACTATCTCCTTACCTCTTTCTGGATGCCCCCTCTTTACCAACAAGAGGGACAGGACCAGCTCTCCTCAGCTTCCATTTTCCTCTTCCTTTCCTCTCTCCCTTGAAAACTTTCTGCACCTGAGACAGTGGGAGGGAGGGAGATAGAGCATGAAACAGCACCCCAAATCCTGTCCCATTACAAGCAGCACAGGCTTCTGTCCCTCTACTCCTCTGCCTCCAGTCATTTGCATGGGAGGGAGGAGCTGCTTGCTCTCTCTCTCCCTCTTTCTCCCTCTCTCTCCTCTACCTCTCTCCCTCCCTCTCTCTTTTAGAAGCTTTACACCTGCCATCCTGCCTACAGTATGTGATGATATCACAATGTCTCTCTTACATCACAGACAGGCTGACATCATCACACAGGCTGGCGGCCAGCAAGAGACAGAAATGCAGATAGAGACACACTGACAAATACATACACTGTAGGCACAGGCACCATGCGGCTTCTGCACCATAAAAGTTCATTTGAATCAAAAATAATGTCATCTTTTAAGTGAGGCGCTATTGAAATCTTGGGGGTCTAAGTGTCAAGACAATCTTGACATAAAACGGAGGCATCATTTTCAATCATTCAATAATGATGTGGTTTGGATGACAGTATTCTATGAGATATCATGGGAAAATAATAGGAGACATAATGGAAATACAGTATCGTCCAATTTGTGACCATAATGGGAATATACATAGCGCTTCCTTCACAGGAAATAATACATGTGACATAACGGGAATGTAGTAAGTATGTGGGTTTGGCTGGGATTATCCTACATCCTGCAGGGATATAATAACTGGGAAAACGCTATATTTGATACCGCCACGTTGTGGGATGAGCGAGTAAACATTGCATGTCATTTCCCAGAATCCCTTGCTGCAGTGGGAGCACTGTATGCTACTGTACTGTAGGTGATAATGGTTGAAATATATATATATATATATATATATAGATATATAGATATATATCTATATATATATATATATATATATATATATACATACACATCAACCAGTACAATAATTTTAAAGGGGGGAATTAAAATGGTTGAAGTGGATAATGACAAGTATATACCGATCCAAAAAAACAACTCCTGAGCATGTATGTACTGCTTACATGGATGTACTATTAGCATGTACAGTGTTGTTTGTTACTGCAGTTACCAATTTATTTCCATTTTAAATATTTAATTTCTCTGAAATGGTGCAAGCAAATTGTATGAAAAGTTGCAAACGAATACATGAATGTTTTGTATCCAGAGTCAGGGGGATGAGATGAGATGGGGTCATGTTCATACAGTATTTGAACTGTACATTACTAAAAGAAGGCTTTTTTTCTATGCAGATACAGTATAGTGTTTCAAACACATGCTATACACACGTACACACACATACACATACACACACACACACACGAGGTAATGTAAAGATGTGGGTGAACAGAGCGAAAAAGATTGTACTAGAAACGCTTATTAACATCAAAGGAATGGGCCTAAAGCAAAAGTTTGAACAGCAGCAGCAGCTGCAGTACCCCTGATATCTATGGATGGGACAGATACCCCCTGCAGACGCACGCACGCACGCACGCACGCACGCACACACAGGGAGGGGTCTGTAGTGTGACAGAGCACACCAGCTTCGCCACCAGGCACTCCTTCTTGAATTAAAATAAAACTATCTCCTTACCTCTTTCTGGATGCCCCCTCTTTACCAACAAGAGGGACAGGACCAGCTCTCCTCAGCTTCCATTTTCCTCTTCCTTTCCTCTCTCCCTTGAAAACTTTCTGCACCTGAGACAGTGGGAGGGAGGGAGATAGAGCATGAAACAGCACCCCAAATCCTGTCCCATTACAAGCAGCACAGGCTTCTGTCCCTCTACTCCTCTGCCTCCAGTCATTTGCATGGGAGGGAGGAGCTGCTTGCTCTCTCTCTCCCTCTTTCTCCCTCTCTCTCCTCTACCTCTCTCCCTCCCTCTCTCTTTTAGAAGCTTTACACCTGCCATCCTGCCTACAGTATGTGATGATATCACAATGTCTCTCTTACATCACAGACAGGCTGACATCATCACACAGGCTGGCGGCCAGCAAGAGACAGAAATGCAGATAGAGACACACTGACAAATACATACACTGTAGGCACAGGCACCATGCGGCTTCTGCACCATAAAAGTTCATTTGAATCAAAAATAATGTCATCTTTTAAGTGAGGCGCTATTGAAATCTTGGGGGTCTAAGTGTCAAGACAATCTTGACATAAAACGGAGGCATCATTTTCAATCATTCAATAATGATGTGGTTTTGGATGACAGTATTCTATGAGATATCATGGGAAAATAATAGGAGACATAATGGAAATACAGTATCGTCCAATTTGTGACCATAATGGGAATATACATAGCGCTTCCTTCACAGGAAATAATACATGTGACATAACGGGAATGTAGTAAGTATGTGGGTTTGGCTGGGATTATCCTACATCCTGCAGGGATATAATAACTGGGAAAACGCTATATTTGATACCGCCACGTTGTGGGATGAGCGAGTAAACATTGCATGTCATTTCCCAGAATCCCTTGCTGCAGTGGGAGCACTGTATGCTACTGTACTGTAGGTGATAATGGTTGAAATATATATATATATATATATATATATATATATATATATATAGATATATAGATATAGATATATATATATATATATATATATATATATATATATATATATATATATATATATATATATATATATATATATATACATACACATCAACCAGTACAATAATTTAAAAGGGGGGAATTAAAATGGTTGAAGTGGATAATGACAAGTATATACCGATCCAAAAAAACAACTCCTGAGCATGTATGTACTGCTTACATGGATGTACTATTAGCATGTACAGTGTTGTTTGTTACTGCAGTTACCAATTTATTTCCATTTTAAATATTTAATTTCTCTGAAATGGTGCAAGCAAATTGTATGAAAAGTTGCAAACGAATACATGAATGTTTTGTATCCAGAGTCAGGGGGATGAGATGAGATGGGGTCATGTTCATACAGTATTTGAACTGTACATTACTAAAAGAAGGCTTTTTTTCTATGCAGATACAGTATAGTGTTTCAAACACATGCTATACACACGTACACACACATACACATACACACACACACACACACACACACACACGAGGTAATGTAAAGATGTGGGTGAACAGAGCGAAAAAGATTGTACTAGAAACGCTTATTAACATCAAAGGAATGGGCCTAAAGCAAAAGTTTGAACAGCAGCAGCAGCTGCAGTACCCCTGATATCTATGGATGGGACAGATACCCCCTGCAGACGCACGCACGCACGCACGCACGCACACACACAGGGAGGGGTCTGTAGTGTGACAGAGCACACCAGCTTCGCCACCAGGCACTCCTTCTTGAATTAAAATAAAACTATCTCCTTACCTCTTTCTGGATGCCCCCTCTTTACCAACAAGAGGGACAGGACCAGC
The DNA here is from genome assembly GCF_040206685.1 of Ascaphus truei. NCBI lineage: Eukaryota > Metazoa > Chordata > Amphibia > Anura > Ascaphidae > Ascaphus > Ascaphus truei. The sequence goes on from NW_027455675.1 coordinate 397,005, forward strand.
TCTCCTCAGCTTCCATTTTCCTCTTCCTTTCCTCTCTCCCTTGAAAACTTTCTGCACCTGAGACAGTGGGAGGGAGGGAGATAGAGCATGAAACAGCACCCCAAATCCTGTCCCATTACAAGCAGCACAGGCTTCTGTCCCTCTACTCCTCTGCCTCCAGTCATTTGCATGGGAGGGAGGAGCTGCTTGCTCTCTCTCTCCCTCTTTCTCCCTCTCTCTCCTCTACCTCTCTCCCTCCCTCTCTCTTTTAGAAGCTTTACACCTGCCATCCTGCCTACAGTATGTGATGATATCACAATGTCTCTCTTACATCACAGACAGGCTGACATCATCACACAGGCTGGCGGCCAGCAAGAGACAGAAATGCAGATAGAGACACACTGACAAATACATACACTGTAGGCACAGGCACCATGCGGCTTCTGCACCATAAAAGTTCATTTGAATCAAAAATAATGTCATCTTTTAAGTGAGGCGCTATTGAAATCTTGGGGGTCTAAGTGTCAAGACAATCTTGACATAAAACGGAGGCATCATTTTCAATCATTCAATAATGATGTGGTTTTGGATGACAGTATTCTATGAGATATCATGGGAAAATAATAGGAGACATAATGGAAATACAGTATCGTCCAATTTGTGACCATAATGGGAATATACATAGCGCTTCCTTCACAGGAAATAATACATGTGACATAACGGGAATGTAGTAAGTATGTGGGTTTGGCTGGGATTATCCTACATCCTGCAGGGATATAATAACTGGGAAAACGCTATATTTGATACCGCCACGTTGTGGGATGAGCGAGTAAACATTGCATGTCATTTCCCAGAATCCCTTGCTGCAGTGGGAGCACTGTATGCTACTGTACTGTAGGTGATAATGGTTGAAATATATATATATATATATATATATATATAGATATATAGATATATATCTATATATATATATATATATATATATATATATATATATATATATATATATACATACACATCAACCAGTACAATAATTTAAAAGGGGGGAATTAAAATGGTTGAAGTGGATAATGACAAGTATATACCGATCCAAAAAAACAACTCCTGAGCATGTATGTACTGCTTACATGGATGTACTATTAGCATGTACAGTGTTGTTTGTTACTGCAGTTACCAATTTATTTCCATTTTAAATATTTAATTTCTCTGAAATGGTGCAAGCAAATTGTATGAAAAGTTGCAAACGAATACATGAATGTTTTGTATCCAGAGTCAGGGGGATGAGATGAGATGGGGTCATGTTCATACAGTATTTGAACTGTACATTACTAAAAGAAGGCTTTTTTTCTATGCAGATACAGTATACTGTAGTGTTTCAAACACATGCTATACACACGTACACACACATACACATACACACACACACACACACACACACGAGGTAATGTAAAGATGTGGGTGAACAGAGCGAAAAAGATTGTACTAGAAACGCTTATTAACATCAAAGGAATGGGCCTAAAGCAAAAGTTTGAACAGCAGCAGCAGCTGCAGTACCCCTGATATCTATGGATGGGACAGATACCCCCTGCAGACGCACGCACGCACGCACGCACGCACACACAGGGAGGGGTCTGTAGTGTGACAGAGCACACCAGCTTCGCCACCAGGCACTCCTTCTTGAATTAAAATAAAACTATCTCCTTACCTCTTTCTGGATGCCCCCTCTTTACCAACAAGAGGGACAGGACCAGCTCTCCTCAGCTTCCATTTTCCTCTTCCTTTCCTCTCTCCCTTGAAAACTTTCTGCACCTGAGACAGTGGGAGGGAGGGAGATAGAGCATGAAACAGCACCCCAAATCCTGTCCCATTACAAGCAGCACAGGCTTCTGTCCCTCTACTCCTCTGCCTCCAGTCATTTGCATGGGAGGGAGGAGCTGCTTGCTCTCTCTCTCCCTCTTTCTCCCTCTCTCTCCTCTACCTCTCTCCCTCCCTCTCTCTTTTAGAAGCTTTACACCTGCCATCCTGCCTACAGTATGTGATGATATCACAATGTCTCTCTTACATCACAGACAGGCTGACATCATCACACAGGCTGGCGGCCAGCAAGAGACAGAAATGCAGATAGAGACACACTGACAAATACATACACTGTAGGCACAGGCACCATGCGGCTTCTGCACCATAAAAGTTCATTTGAATCAAAAATAATGTCATCTTTTAAGTGAGGCGCTATTGAAATCTTGGGGGTCTAAGTGTCAAGACAATCTTGACATAAAACGGAGGCATCATTTTCAATCATTCAATAATGATGTGGTTTTGGATAACAATATTCTATGAGATATCATGGGAAAATAATAGGAGACATAATGGAAATACAGTATCGTCCAATTTGTGACCATAATGGGAATATACATAGCGCTTCCTTCACAGGAAATAATACATGTGACATAACGGGAATGTAGTAAGTATGTGGGTTTGGCTGGGATTATCCTACATCCTGCAGGGATATAATAACTGGGAAAACGCTATATTTGATACCGCCACGTTGTGGGATGAGCGAGTAAACATTGCATGTCATTTCCCAGAATCCCTTGCTGCAGTGGGAGCACTGTATGCTACTGTACTGTAGGTGATAATGGTTGAAATATATATATATATATATATATATATAGATATATAGATATATATCTATCTATATATATATATATATATATATATATATATATATATATATATATATATATATATATATATATATATATACATACACATCAACCAGTACAATAATTTAAAAGGGGGGAATTAAAATGGTTGAAGTGGATAATGACAAGTATATACCGATCCAAAAAAACAACTCCTGAGCATGTATGTACTGCTTACATGGATGTACTATTAGCATGTACAGTGTTGTTTGTTACTGCAGTTACCAATTTATTTCCATTTTAAATATTTAATTTCTCTGAAATGGTGCAAGCAAATTGTATGAAAAGTTGCAAACGAATACATGAATGTTTTGTATCCAGAGTCAGGGGGATGAGATGAGATGGGGTCATGTTCATACAGTATTTGAACTGTACATTACTAAAAGAAGGCTTTTTTTCTATGCAGATACAGTATAGTGTTTCAAACACATGCTATACACACGTACACACACATACACATACACACACACACACACACACACACACGAGGTAATGTAAAGATGTGGGTGAACAGAGCGAAAAAGATTGTACTAGAAACGCTTATTAACATCAAAGGAATGGGCCTAAAGCAAAAGTTTGAACAGCAGCAGCAGCTGCAGTACCCCTGATATCTATGGATGGGACAGATACCCCCTGCAGACGCACGCACGCACGCACGCACACACACAGGGAGGGGTCTGTAGTGTGACAGAGCACACCAGCTTCGCCACCAGGCACTCCTTCTTGAATTAAAATAAAACTATCTCCTTACCTCTTTCTGGATGCCCCCTCTTTACCAACAAGAGGGACAGGACCAGCTCTCCTCAGCTTCCATTTTCCTCTTCCTTTCCTCTCTCCCTTGAAAACTTTCTGCACCTGAGACAGTGGGAGGGAGGGAGATAGAGCATGAAACAGCACCCCAAATCCTGTCCCATTACAAGCAGCACAGGCTTCTGTCCCTCTACTCCTCTGCCTCCAGTCATTTGCATGGGAGGGAGGAGCTGCTTGCTCTCTCTCTCCCTCTTTCTCCCTCTCTCTCCTCTACCTCTCTCCCTCCCTCTCTCTTTTAGAAGCTTTACACCTGCCATCCTGCCTACAGTATGTGATGATATCACAATGTCTCTCTTACATCACAGACAGGCTGACATCATCACACAGGCTGGCGGCCAGCAAGAGACAGAAATGCAGATAGAGACACACTGACAAATACATACACTGTAGGCACAGGCACCATGCGGCTTCTGCACCATAAAAGTTCATTTGAATCAAAAATAATGTCATCTTTTAAGTGAGGCGCTATTGAAATCTTGGGGGTCTAAGTGTCAAGACAATCTTGACATAAAACGGAGGCATCATTTTCAATCATTCAATAATGATGTGGTTTTGGATGACAGTATTCTATGAGATATCATGGGAAAATAATAGGAGACATAATGGAAATACAGTATCGTCCAATTTGTGACCATAATGGGAATATACATAGCGCTTCCTTCACAGGAAATAATACATGTGACATAACGGGAATGTAGTAAGTATGTGGGTTTGGCTGGGATTATCCTACATCCTGCAGGGATATAATAACTGGGAAAACGCTATATTTGATACCGCCACGTTGTGGGATGAGCGAGTAAACATTGCATGTCATTTCCCAGAATCCCTTGCTGCAGTGGGAGCACTGTATGCTACTGTACTGTAGGTGATAATGGTTGAAATATATATATATATATATATATATATAGATATATAGATATATATCTATATATATATATATATATATATATATATATATATATATATATATATATATATATATATATATATATACATACACATCAACCAGTACAATAATTTAAAAGGGGGGAATTAAAATGGTTGAAGTGGATAATGACAAGTATATACCGATCCAAAAAAACAACTCCTGAGCATGTATGTACTGCTTACATGGATGTACTATTAGCATGTACAGTGTTGTTTGTTACTGCAGTTACCAATTTATTTCCATTTTAAATATTTAATTTCTCTGAAATGGTGCAAGCAAATTGTATGAAAAGTTGCAAACGAATACATGAATGTTTTGTATCCAGAGTCAGGGGGATGAGATGAGATGGGGTCATGTTCATACAGTATTTGAACTGTACATTACTAAAAGAAGGCTTTTTTTCTATGCAGATACAGTATAGTGTTTCAAACACATGCTATACACACGTACACACACATACACATACACACACACACACACACACACACACACGAGGTAATGTAAAGATGTGGGTGAACAGAGCGAAAAAGATTGTACTAGAAACGCTTATTAACATCAAAGGAATGGGCCTAAAGCAAAAGTTTGAACAGCAGCAGCAGCTGCAGTACCCCTGATATCTATGGATGGGACAGATACCCCCTGCAGACGCACGCACGCACGCACGCACGCACACACAGGGAGGGGTCTGTAGTGTGACAGAGCACACCAGCTTCGCCACCAGGCACTCCTTCTTGAATTAAAATAAAACTATCTCCTTACCTCTTTCTGGATGCCCCCTCTTTACCAACAAGAGGGACAGGACCAGCTCTCCTCAGCTTCCATTTTCCTCTTCCTTTCCTCTCTCCCTTGAAAACTTTCTGCACCTGAGACAGTGGGAGGGAGGGAGATAGAGCATGAAACAGCACCCCAAATCCTGTCCCATTACAAGCAGCACAGGCTTCTGTCCCTCTACTCCTCTGCCTCCAGTCATTTGCATGGGAGGGAGGAGCTGCTTGCTCTCTCTCTCCCTCTTTCTCCCTCTCTCTCCTCTACCTCTCTCCCTCCCTCTCTCTTTTAGAAGCTTTACACCTGCCATCCTGCCTACAGTATGTGATGATATCACAATGTCTCTCTTACATCACAGACAGGCTGACATCATCACACAGGCTGGCGGCCAGCAAGAGACAGAAATGCAGATAGAGACACACTGACAAATACATACACTGTAGGCACAGGCACCATGCGGCTTCTGCACCATAAAAGTTCATTTGAATCAAAAATAATGTCATCTTTTAAGTGAGGCGCTATTGAAATCTTGGGGGTCTAAGTGTCAAGACAATCTTGACATAAAACGGAGGCATCATTTTCAATCATTCAATAATGATGTGCTTTTGGATGACAGTATTCTATGAGATATCATGGGAAAATAATAGGAGACATAATGGAAATACAGTATCGTCCAATTTGTGACCATAATGCGAATATACATAGCGCTTCCTTCACAGGAAATAATACATGTGACATAACGGGAATGTAGTAAGTATGTGGGTTTGGCTGGGATTATCCTACATCCTGCAGGGATATAATAACTGGGAAAACGCTATATTTGATACCGCCACGTTGTGGGATGAGCGAGTAAACATTGCATGTCATTTCCCAGAATCCCTTGCTGCAGTGGGAGCACTGTATGCTACTGTACTGTAGGTGATAATGGTTGAAATATATATATATATATATATATATATAGATATATAGATATATATCTATATATATATATATATATATATATATATATATATATATATATATATACATACACATCAACCAGTACAATAATTTAAAAGGGGGGAATTAAAATGGTTGAAGTGGATAATGACAAGTATATACCGATCCAAAAAAACAACTCCTGAGCATGTATGTACTGCTTACATGGATGTACTATTAGCATGTACAGTGTTGTTTGTTACTGCAGTTACCAATTTATTTCCATTTTAAATATTTAATTTCTCTGAAATGGTGCAAGCAAATTGTATGAAAAGTTGCAAACGAATACATGAATGTTTTGTATCCAGAGTCAGGGGGATGAGATGAGATGGGGTCATGTTCATACAGTATTTGAACTGTACATTACTAAAAGAAGGCTTTTTTTCTATGCAGATACAGTATAGTGTTTCAAACACATGCTATACACACGTACACACACATACACATACACACACACACACACACACACACACGAGGTAATGTAAAGATGTGGGTGAACAGAGCGAAAAAGATTGTACTAGAAACGCTTATTAACATCAAAGGAATGGGCCTAAAGCAAAAGTTTGAACAGCAGCAGCAGCTGCAGTACCCTTGATATCTATGGATGGGACAGATACCCCCTGCAGACGCACGCACGCACACACACACACACAGGGAGGGGTCTGTAGTGTGACAGAGCACACCAGCTTCGCCACCAGGCACTCCTTCTTGAATTAAAATAAAACTATCTCCTTACCTCTTTCTGGATGCCCCCTCTTTACCAACAAGAGGGACAGGACCAGCTCTCCTCAGCTTCCATTTTCCTCTTCCTTTCCTCTCTCCCTTGAAAACTTTCTGCACCTGAGACAGTGGGAGGGAGGGAGATAGAGCATGAAACAGCACCCCAAATCCTGTCCCATTACAAGCAGCACAGGCTTCTGTCCCTCTACTCCTCTGCCTCCAGTCATTTGCATGGGAGGGAGGAGCTGCTTGCTCTCTCTCTCCCTCTTTCTCCCTCTCTCTCCTCTACCTCTCTCCCTCCCTCTCTCTTTTAGAAGCTTTACACCTGCCATCCTGCCTACAGTATGTGATGATATCACAATGTCTCTCTTACATCACAGACAGGCTGACATCATCACACAGGCTGGCGGCCAGCAAGAGACAGAAATGCAGATAGAGACACACTGACAAATACATACACTGTAGGCACAGGCACCATGCGGCTTCTGCACCATAAAAGTTCATTTGAATCAAAAATAATGTCATCTTTTAAGTGAGGCGCTATTGAAATCTTGGGGGTCTAAGTGTCAAGACAATCTTGACATAAAACGGAGGCATCATTTTCAATCATTCAATAATGATGTGGTTTTGGATGACAGTATTCTATGAGATATCATGGGAAAATAATAGGAGACATAATGGAAATACAGTATCGTCCAATTTGTGACCATAATGGGAATATACATAGCGCTTCCTTCACAGGAAATAATACATGTGACATAACGGGAATGTAGTAAGTATGTGGGTTTGGCTGGGATTATCCTACATCCTGCAGGGATATAATAACTGGGAAAACGCTATATTTGATACCGCCACGTTGTGGGATGAGCGAGTAAACATTGCATGTCATTTCCCAGAATCCCTTGCTGCAGTGGGAGCACTGTATGCTACTGTACTGTAGGTGATAATGGTTGAAATATATATATATATATATATATAGATATATAGATATATATCTATATATATATATATATATATACATACACATCAACCAGTACAATAATTTAAAAGGGGGGAATTAAAATGGTTGAAGTGGATAATGACAAGTATATACCGATCCAAAAAAACAACTCCTGAGCATGTATGTACTGCTTACATGGATGTACTATTAGCATGTACAGTGTTGTTTGTTACTGCAGTTACCAATTTATTTCCATTTTAAATATTTAATTTCTCTGAAATGGTGCAAGCAAATTGTATGAAAAGTTGCAAACGAATACATGAATGTTTTGTATCCAGAGTCAGGGGGATGAGATGAGATGGGGTCATGTTCATACAGTATTTGAACTGTACATTACTAAAAGAAGGCTTTTTTTCTATGCAGATACAGTATAGTGTTTCAAACACATGCTATACACACGTACACACACATACACATACACACACACACACACACACACACACACACACACACACGAGGTAATGTAAAGATGTGGGTGAACAGAGCGAAAAAGATTGTACTAGAAACGCTTATTAACATCAAAGGAATGGGCCTAAAGCAAAAGTTTGAACAGCAGCAGCAGCTGCAGTACCCCTGATATCTATGGATGGGACAGATACCCCCTGCAGACGCACGCACGCACGCACGCACGCACACACAGAGGGAGGGGTCTGTAGTGTGACAGAGCACACCAGCTTCGCCACCAGGCACTCCTTCTTGAATTAAAATAAAACTATCTCCTTACCTCTTTCTGGATGCCCCCTCTTTACCAACAAGAGGGACAGGACCAGCTCTCCTCAGCTTCCATTTTCCTCTTCCTTTCCTCTCTCCCTTGAAAACTTTCTGCACCTGAGACAGTGGGAGGGAGGGAGATAGAGCATGAAACAGCACCCCAAATCCTGTCCCATTACAAGCAGCACAGGCTTCTGTCCCTCTACTCCTCTGCCTCCAGTCATTTGCATGGGAGGGAGGAGCTGCTTGCTCTCTCTCTCCCTCTTTCTCCCTCTCTCTCCTCTACCTCTCTCCCTCCCTCTCTCTTTTAGAAGCTTTACACCTGCCATCCTGCCTACAGTATGTGATGATATCACAATGTCTCTCTTACATCACAGACAGGCTGACATCATCACACAGGCTGGCGGCCAGCAAGAGACAGAAATGCAGATAGAGACACACTGACAAATACATACACTGTAGGCACAGGCACCATGCGGCTTCTGCACCATAAAAGTTCATTTGAATCAAAAATAATGTCATCTTTTAAGTGAGGCGCTATTGAAATCTTGGGGGTCTAAGTGTCAAGACAATCTTGACATAAAACGGAGGCATCATTTTCAATCATTCAATAATGATGTGGTTTTGGATGACAGTATTCTATGAGATATCATGGGAAAATAATAGGAGACATAATGGAAATACAGTATCGTCCAATTTGTGACCATAATGGGAATATACATAGCGCTTCCTTCACAGGAAATAATACATGTGACATAACGGGAATGTAGTAAGTATGTGGGTTTGGCTGGGATTATCCTACATCCTGCAGGGATATAATAACTGGGAAAACGCTATATTTGATACCGCCACGTTGTGGGATGAGCGAGTAAACATTGCATGTCATTTCCCAGAATCCCTTGCTGCAGTGGGAGCACTGTATGCTACTGTACTGTAGGTGATAATGGTTGAAATATATATATATATATAGATATATAGATATATATCTATATATATATATATATATATATATATATATATATATATATATATATACATACACATCAACCAGTACAATAATTTAAAAGGGGGGAATTAAAATGGTTGAAGTGGATAATGACAAGTATATACCGATCCAAAAAAACAACTCCTGAGCATGTATGTACTGCTTACATGGATGTACTATTAGCATGTACAGTGTTGTTTGTTACTGCAGTTACCAATTTATTTCCATTTTAAATATTTAATTTCTCTGAAATGGTGCAAGCAAATTGTATGAAAAGTTGCAAACGAATACATGAATGTTTTGTATCCAGAGTCAGGGGGATGAGATGAGATGGGGTCATGTTCATACAGTATTTGAACTGTACATTACTAAAAGAAGGCTTTTTTTCTATGCAGATACAGTATAGTGTTTCAAACACATGCTATACACACGTACACACACATACACATACACACACACACACACACACACACACGAGGTAATGTAAAGATGTGGGTGAACAGAGCGAAAAAGATTGTACTAGAAACGCTTATTAACATCAAAGGAATGGGCCTAAAGCAAAAGTTTGAACAGCAGCAGCAGCTGCAGTACCCCTGATATCTATGGATGGGACAGATACCCCCTGCAGACGCACGCACGCACGCACGCACGCACACACAGGGAGGGGTCTGTAGTGTGACAGAGCACACCAGCTTCGCCACCAGGCACTCCTTCTTGAATTAAAATAAAACTATCTCCTTACCTCTTTCTGGATGCCCCCTCTTTACCAACAAGAGGGACAGGACCAGCTCTCCTCAGCTTCCATTTTCCTCTTCCTTTCCTCTCTCCCTTGAAAACTTTCTGCACCTGAGACAGTGGGAGGGAGGGAGATAGAGCATGAAACAGCACCCCAAATCCTGTCCCATTACAAGCAGCACAGGCTTCTGTCCCTCTACTCCTCTGCCTCCAGTCATTTGCATGGGAGGGAGGAGCTGCTTGCTCTCTCTCTCCCTCTTTCTCCCTCTCTCTCCTCTACCTCTCTCCCTCCCTCTCTCTTTTAGAAGCTTTACACCTGCCATCCTGCCTACAGTATGTGATGATATCACAATGTCTCTCTTACATCACAGACAGGCTGACATCATCACACAGGCTGGCGGCCAGCAAGAGACAGAAATGCAGATAGAGACACACTGACAAATACATACACTGTAGGCACAGGCACCATGCGGCTTCTGCACCATAAAAGTTCATTTGAATCAAAAATAATGTCATCTTTTAAGTGAGGCGCTATTGAAATCTTGGGGGTCTAAGTGTCAAGACAATCTTGACATAAAACGGAGGCATCATTTTCAATCATTCAATAATGATGTGGTTTTGGATGACAGTATTCTATGAGATATCATGGGAAAATAATAGGAGACATAATGGAAATACAGTATCGTCCAATTTGTGACCATAATGGGAATATACATAGCGCTTCCTTCACAGGAAATAATACATGTGACATAACGGGAATGTAGTAAGTATGTGGGTTTGGCTGGGATTATCCTACATCCTGCAGGGATATAATAACTGGGAAAACGCTATATTTGATACCGCCACGTTGTGGGATGAGCGAGTAAACATTGCATGTCATTTCCCAGAATCCCTTGCTGCAGTGGGAGCACTGTATGCTACTGTACTGTAGGTGATAATGGTTGAAATATATATATATATATATATATATAGATATATAGATATATATCTATATATATATATATATATATATATATATATATATATATATATATATATATATATACATACACATCAACCAGTACAATAATTTAAAAGGGGGGAATTAAAATGGTTGAAGTGGATAATGACAAGTATATACCGATCCAAAAAAACAACTCCTGAGCATGTATGTACTGCTTACATGGATGTACTATTAGCATGTACAGTGTTGTTTGTTACTGCAGTTACCAATTTATTTCCATTTTAAATATTTAATTTCTCTGAAATGGTGCAAGCAAATTGTATGAAAAGTTGCAAACGAATACATCAATGTTTTGTATCCAGAGTCAGGGGGATGAGATGAGATGGGGTCATGTTCATACAGTATTTGAACTGTACATTACTAAAAGAAGGCTTTTTTTCTATGCAGATACAGTATAGTGTTTCAAACACATGCTATACACACGTACACACACATACACATACACACACACACACACACACACGAGGTAATGTAAAGATGTGGGTGAACAGAGCGAAAAAGATTGTACTAGAAACGCTTATTAACATCAAAGGAATGGGCCTAAAGCAAAAGTTTGAACAGCAGCAGCAGCTGCAGTACCCCTGATATCTATGGATGGGACAGATACCCCCTGCAGACGCACGCACGCACGCACGCACGCACACACAGGGAGGGGTCTGTAGTGTGACAGAGCACACCAGCTTCGCCACCAGGCACTCCTTCTTGAATTAAAATAAAACTATCTCCTTACCTCTTTCTGGATGCCCCCTCTTTACCAACAAGAGGGACAGGACCAGCTCTCCTCAGCTTCCATTTTCCTCTTCCTTTCCTCTCTCCCTTGAAAACTTTCTGCACCTGAGACAGTGGGAGGGAGGGAGATAGAGCATGAAACAGCACCCCAAATCCTGTCCCATTACAAGCAGCACAGGCTTCTGTCCCTCTACTCCTCTGCCTCCAGTCATTTGCATGGGAGGGAGGAGCTGCTTGCTCTCTCTCTCCCTCTTTCTCCCTCTCTCTCCTCTACCTCTCTCCCTCCCTCTCTCTTTTAGAAGCTTTACACCTGCCATCCTGCCTACAGTATGTGATGATATCACAATGTCTCTCTTACATCACAGACAGGCTGACATCATCACACAGGCTGGCGGCCAGCAAGAGACAGAAATGCAGATAGAGACACACTGACAAATACATACACTGTAGGCACAGGCACCATGCGGCTTCTGCACCATAAAAGTTCATTTGAATCAAAAATAATGTCATCTTTTAAGTGAGGCGCTATTGAAATCTTGGGGGTCTAAGTGTCAAGACAATCTTGACATAAAACGGAGGCATCATTTTCAATCATTCAATAATGATGTGGTTTTGGATGACAGTATTCTATGAGATATCATGGGAAAATAATAGGAGACATAATGGAAATACAGTATCGTCCAATTTGTGACCATAATGGGAATATACATAGCGCTTCCTTCACAGGAAATAATACATGTGACATAACGGGAATGTAGTAAGTATGTGGGTTTGGCTGGGATTATCCTACATCCTGCAGGGATATAATAACTGGGAAAACGCTATATTTGATACCGCCACGTTGTGGGATGAGCGAGTAAACATTGCATGTCATTTCCCAGAATCCCTTGCTGCAGTGGGAGCACTGTATGCTACTGTACTGTAGGTGATAATGGTTGAAATATATATATATATATAGATATATAGATATATATCTATATATATATATATATATATATATATATATATATATATATATATATATATATACATACACATCAACCAGTACAATAATTTAAAAGGGGGGAATTAAAATGGTTGAAGTGGATAATGACAAGTATATACCGATCCAAAAAAACAACTCCTGAGCATGTATGTACTGCTTACATGGATGTACTATTAGCATGTACAGTGTTGTTTGTTACTGCAGTTACCAATTTATTTCCATTTTAAATATTTAATTTCTCTGAAATGGTGCAAGCAAATTGTATGAAAAGTTGCAAACGAATACATGAATGTTTTGTATCCAGAGTCAGGGGGATGAGATGAGATGGGGTCATGTTCATACAGTATTTGAACTGTACATTACTAAAAGAAGGCTTTTTTTCTATGCAGATACAGTATAGTGTTTCAAACACATGCTATACACACGTACACACACATACACATACACACACACACACACACACACACACGAGGTAATGTAAAGATGTGGGTGAACAGAGCGAAAAAGATTGTACTAGAAACGCTTATTAACATCAAAGGAATGGGCCTAAAGCAAAAGTTTGAACAGCAGCAGCAGCTGCAGTACCCCTGATATCTATGGATGGGACAGATACCCCCTGCAGACGCACGCACGCACGCACGCACGCACGCACACACAGGGAGGGGTCTGTAGTGTGACAGAGCACACCAGCTTCGCCACCAGGCACTCCTTCTTGAATTAAAATAAAACTATCTCCTTACCTCTTTCTGGATGCCCCCTCTTTACCAACAAGAGGGACAGGACCAGCTCTCCTCAGCTTCCATTTTCCTCTTCCTTTCCTCTCTCCCTTGAAAACTTTCTGCACCTGAGACAGTGGGAGGGAGGGAGATAGAGCATGAAACAGCACCCCAAATCCTGTCCCATTACAAGCAGCACAGGCTTCTGTCCCTCTACTCCTCTGCCTCCAGTCATTTGCATGGGAGGGAGGAGCTGCTTGCTCTCTCTCTCCCTCTTTCTCCCTCTCTCTCCTCTACCTCTCTCCCTCCCTCTCTCTTTTAGAAGCTTTACACCTGCCATCCTGCCTACAGTATGTGATGATATCACAATGTCTCTCTTACATCACAGACAGGCTGACATCATCACACAGGCTGGCGGCCAGCAAGAGACAGAAATGCAGATAGAGACACACTGACAAATACATACACTGTAGGCACAGGCACCATGCGGCTTCTGCACCATAAAAGTTCATTTGAATCAAAAATAATGTCATCTTTTAAGTGAGGCGCTATTGAAATCTTGGGGGTCTAAGTGTCAAGACAATCTTGACATAAAACGGAGGCATCATTTTCAATCATTCAATAATGATGTGGTTTTGGATGACAGTATTCTATGAGATATCATGGGAAAATAATAGGAGACATAATGGAAATACAGTATCGTCCAATTTGTGACCATAATGGGAATATACATAGCGCTTCCTTCACAGGAAATAATACATGTGACATAACGGGAATGTAGTAAGTATGTGGGTTTGGCTGGGATTATCCTACATCCTGCAGGGATATAATAACTGGGAAAACGCTATATTTGATACCGCCACGTTGTGGGATGAGCGAGTAAACATTGCATGTCATTTCCCAGAATCCCTTGCTGCAGTGGGAGCACTGTATGCTACTGTACTGTAGGTGATAATGGTTGAAATATATATATATATATATATATATAGATATATAGATATATATCTATATATATATATATATATATATATATATATATATATATATATACATACACATCAACCAGTACAATAATTTAAAAGGGGGGAATTAAAATGGTTGAAGTGGATAATGACAAGTATATACCGATCCAAAAAAACAACTCCTGAGCATGTATGTACTGCTTACATGGATGTACTATTAGCATGTACAGTGTTGTTTGTTACTGCAGTTACCAATTTATTTCCATTTTAAATATTTAATTTCTCTGAAATGGTGCAAGCAAATTGTATGAAAAGTTGCAAACGAATACATGAATGTTTTGTATCCAGAGTCAGGGGGATGAGATGAGATGGGGTCATGTTCATACAGTATTTGAACTGTACATTACTAAAAGAAGGCTTTTTTTCTATGCAGATACAGTATAGTGTTTCAAACACATGCTATACACACGTACACACACATACACATACACACACACACACACACACACGAGGTAATGTAAAGATGTGGGTGAACAGAGCGAAAAAGATTGTACTAGAAACGCTTATTAACATCAAAGGAATGGGCCTAAAGCAAAAGTTTGAACAGCAGCAGCAGCTGCAGTACCCCTGATATCTATGGATGGGACAGATACCCCCTGCAGACGCACGCACGCACGCACGCACACACAGGGAGGGGTCTGTAGTGTGACAGAGCACACCAGCTTCGCCACCAGGCACTCCTTCTTGAATTAAAATAAAACTATCTCCTTACCTCTTTCTGGATGCCCCCTCTTTACCAACAAGAGGGACAGGACCAGCTCTCCTCAGCTTCCATTTTCCTCTTCCTTTCCTCTCTCCCTTGAAAACTTTCTGCACCTGAGACAGTGGGAGGGAGGGAGATAGAGCATGAAACAGCACCCCAAATCCTGTCCCATTACAAGCAGCACAGGCTTCTGTCCCTCTACTCCTCTGCCTCCAGTCATTTGCATGGGAGGGAGGAGCTGCTTGCTCTCTCTCTCCCTCTTTCTCCCTCTCTCTCCTCTACCTCTCTCCCTCCCTCTCTCTTTTAGAAGCTTTACACCTGCCATCCTGCCTACAGTATGTGATGATATCACAATGTCTCTCTTACATCACAGACAGGCTGACATCATCACACAGGCTGGCGGCCAGCAAGAGACAGAAATGCAGATAGAGACACACTGACAAATACATACACTGTAGGCACAGGCACCATGCGGCTTCTGCACCATAAAAGTTCATTTGAATCAAAAATAATGTCATCTTTTAAGTGAGGCGCTATTGAAATCTTGGGGGTTTAAGTGTCAAGACAATCTTGACATAAAACGGAGGCATCATTTTCAATCATTCAATAATGATGTGGTTTTGGATGACAGTATTCTATGAGATATCATGGGAAAATAATAGGAGACATAATGGAAATACAGTATCGTCCAATTTGTGACCATAATGGGAATATACATAGCGCTTCCTTCACAGGAAATAATACATGTGACATAACGGGAATGTAGTAAGTATGTGGGTTTGGCTGGGATTATCCTACATCCTGCAGGGATATAATAACTGGGAAAACGCTATATTTGATACCGCCACGTTGTGGGATGAGCGAGTAAACATTGCATGTCATTTCCCAGAATCCCTTGCTGCAGTGGGAGCACTGTATGCTACTGTACTGTAGGTGATAATGGTTGAAATATATATATATATATATATATATATAGATATATAGATATATATCTATATATATATATATATATATATATATATATATATATATATATATATATATATATATATATACATACACATCAACCAGTACAATAATTTAAAAGGGGGGAATTAAAATGGTTGAAGTGGATAATGACAAGTATATACCGATCCAAAAAAACAACTCCTGAGCATGTATGTACTGCTTACATGGATGTACTATTAGCATGTACAGTGTTGTTTGTTACTGCAGTTACCAATTTATTTCCATTTTAAATATTTAATTTCTCTGAAATGGTGCAAGCAAATTGTATGAAAAGTTGCAAACGAATACATGAATGTTTTGTATCCAGAGTCAGGGGGATGAGATGAGATGGGGTCATGTTCATACAGTATTTGAACTGTACATTACTAAAAGAAGGCTTTTTTTCTATGCAGATACAGTATAGTGTTTCAAACACATGCTATACACACGTACACACACATACACATACACACACACACACACACACACACACACGAGGTAATGTAAAGATGTGGGTGAACAGAGCGAAAAAGATTGTACTAGAAACGCTTATTAACATCAAAGGAATGGGCCTAAAGCAAAAGTTTGAACAGCAGCAGCAGCTGCAGTACCCGTGGGATGGGACAGATACCCCCTGCAGATGCACGCACGCACGCACGCACACACACAGGGAGGGGTCTGTAGTGTGACAGAGCACACCAGCTTCGCCACCAGGCACTCCTTCTTGAATTAAAATAAAACTATCTCCTTACCTCTTTCTGGATGCCCCCTCTTTACCAACAAGAGGGACAGGACCAGCTCTCCTCAGCTTCCATTTTCCTCTTCCTTTCCTCTCTCCCTTGAAAACTTTCTGCACCTGAGACAGTGGGAGGGAGGGAGATAGAGCATGAAACAGCACCCCAAATCCTGTCCCATTACAAGCAGCACAGGCTTCTGTCCCTCTACTCCTCTGCCTCCAGTCATTTGCATGGGAGGGAGGAGCTGCTTGCTCTCTCTCTCCCTCTTTCTCCCTCTCTCTCCTCTACCTCTCTCCCTCCCTCTCTCTTTTAGAAGCTTTACACCTGCCATCCTGCCTACAGTATGTGATGATATCACAATGTCTCTCTTACATCACAGACAGGCTGACATCATCACACAGGCTGGCGGCCAGCAAGAGACAGAAATGCAGATAGAGACACACTGACAAATACATACACTGTAGGCACAGGCACCATGCGGCTTCTGCACCATAAAAGTTCATTTGAATCAAAAATAATGTCATCTTTTAAGTGAGGCGCTATTGAAATCTTGGGGGTCTAAGTGTCAAGACAATCTTGACATAAAACGGAGGCATCATTTTCAATCATTCAATAATGATGTGGTTTTGGATGACAGTATTCTATGAGATATCATGGGAAAATAATAGGAGACATAATGGAAATACAGTATCGTCCAATTTGTGACCATAATGGGAATATACATAGCGCTTCCTTCACAGGAAATAATACATGTGACATAACGGGAATGTAGTAAGTATGTGGGTTTGGCTGGGATTATCCTACATCCTGCAGGGATATAATAACTGGGAAAACGCTATATTTGATACCGCCACGTTGTGGGATGAGCGAGTAAACATTGCATGTCATTTCCCAGAATCCCTTGCTGCAGTGGGAGCACTGTATGCTACTGTACTGTAGGTGATAATGGTTGAAATATATATATATATATATATATATATATATATATATATATAGATATATATCTATATATATATATATATATATATATATATATATATATATATATATATATATATATATATATACATACACATCAACCAGTACAATAATTTAAAAGGGGGGAATTAAAATGGTTGAAGTGGATAATGACAAGTATATACCGATCCAAAAAAACAACTCCTGAGCATGTATGTACTGCTTACATGGATGTACTATTAGCATGTACAGTGTTGTTTGTTACTGCAGTTACCAATTTATTTCCATTTTAAATATTTAATTTCTCTGAAATGGTGCAAGCAAATTGTATGAAAAGTTGCAAACGAATACATGAATGTTTTGTATCCAGAGTCAGGGGGATGAGATGAGATGGGGTCATGTTCATACAGTATTTGAACTGTACATTACTAAAAGAAGGCTTTTTTTCTATGCAGATACAGTATAGTGTTTCAAACACATGCTATACACACGTACACACACATACACATACACACACACACACACACACACACACACGAGGTAATGTAAAGATGTGGGTGAACAGAGCGAAAAAGATTGTACTAGAAACGCTTATTAACATCAAAGGAATGGGCCTAAAGCAAAAGTTTGAACAGCAGCAGCAGCTGCAGTACCCCTGATATCTATGGATGGGACAGATACCCCCTGCAGACGCACGCACGCACGCACGCACGCACGCACACACACAGGGAGGGGTCTGTAGTGTGACAGAGCACACCAGCTTCGCCACCAGGCACTCCTTCTTGAATTAAAATAAAACTATCTCCTTACCTCTTTCTGGATGCCCCCTCTTTACCAACAAGAGGGACAGGACCAGCTCTCCTCAGCTTCCATTTTCCTCTTCCTTTCCTCTCTCCCTTGAAAACTTTCTGCACCTGAGACAGTGGGAGGGAGGGAGATAGAGCATGAAACAGCACCCCAAATCCTGTCCCATTACAAGCAGCACAGGCTTCTGTCCCTCTACTCCTCTGCCTCCAGTCATTTGCATGGGAGGGAGGAGCTGCTTGCTCTCTCTCTCCCTCTCTCTCCTCTACCTCTCTCCCTCCCTCTCTCTTTTAGAAGCTTTACACCTGCCATCCTGCCTACAGTATGTGATGATATCACAATGTCTCTCTTACATCACAGACAGGCTGACATCATCACACAGGCTGGCGGCCAGCAAGAGACAGAAATGCAGATAGAGACACACTGACAAATACATACACTGTAGGCACAGGCACCATGCGGCTTCTGCACCATAAAAGTTCATTTGAATCAAAAATAATGTCATCTTTTAAGTGAGGCGCTATTGAAATCTTGGGGGTCTAAGTGTCAAGACAATCTTGACATAAAACGGAGGCATCATTTTCAATCATTCAATAATGATGTGGTTTTGGATGACAGTATTCTATGAGATATCATGGGAAAATAATAGGAGACATAATGGAAATACAGTATCGTCCAATTTGTGACCATAATGGGAATATACATACTGCACCGACACACTTTATTCGAGCAAATACCCGGTATGTACCTGGCAGATACCTGGAATGCGCCGCTCCTCACCTCTGACAAGCCCCGTTGCATTTGCCTTCCCAGCCTGGGTTCATGCCTGGCTGATGGGCGGCTGATCTGTTAAATGATAATGATTAGGATTTAATAGGCTGCAATGCTTCGCGTGTCTACCAGATGGCATAAATTCATGAATTGTAATGCAGTATATATATATATACTGTGCAGTATTGCAGCCAGCGGGAATAAAATGCTTCAATCCCTGCCGGAAAATAACTCAATGCACTCGGGCAGAAAACAGTCACAAACCTCAATACACCCGGGTATACCCGAATTCGTGGGACTAGCCGAGCTCGAATAAAGTGTGTCGCCAGTGTAGCGCTTCCTTCACAGGAAATAATACATGTGACATAACGGGAATGTAGTAAGTATGTGGGTTTGGCTGGGATTATCCTACATCCTGCAGGGATATAATAACTGGGAAAACGCTATATTTGATACCGCCACGTTGTGGGATGAGCGAGTAAACATTGCATGTCATTTCCCAGAATCCCTTGCTGCAGTGGGAGCACTGTATGCTACTGTACTGTAGGTGATAATGGTTGAAATATATATATATATATATATATATATATATATATATAGATATATAGATATATATCTATATATATATATATATATATATATATATATATATATATATATATATATATATATATATATATATACATACACATCAACCAGTACAATAATTTAAAAGGGGGGAATTAAAATGGTTGAAGTGGATAATGACAAGTATATACCGATCCAAAAAAACAACTCCTGAGCATGTATGTACTGCTTACATGGATGTACTATTAGCATGTACAGTGTTGTTTGTTACTGCAGTTACCAATTTATTTCCATTTTAAATATTTAATTTCTCTGAAATGGTGCAAGCAAATTGTATGAAAAGTTGCAAACGAATACATGAATGTTTTGTATCCAGAGTCAGGGGGATGAGATGAGATGGGGTCATGTTCATACAGTATTTGAACTGTACATTACTAAAAGAAGGCTTTTTTTCTATGCAGATACAGTATAGTGTTTCAAACACATGCTATACACACGTACACACACATACACATACACACACACACACACACACGAGGTAATGTAAAGATGTGGGTGAACAGAGCGAAAAAGATTGTACTAGAAACGCTTATTAACATCAAAGGAATGGGCCTAAAGCAAAAGTTTGAACAGCAGCAGCTGCAGTACCCCTGATATCTATGGATGGGACAGATACCCCCTGCAGACGCACGCACGCACGCACGCACGCACACACACAGGGAGGGGTCTGTAGTGTGACAGAGCACACCAGCTTCGCCACCAGGCACTCCTTCTTGAATTAAAATAAAACTATCTCCTTACCTCTTTCTGGATGCCCCCTCTTTACCAACAAGAGGGACAGGACCAGCTCTCCTCAGCTTCCATTTTCCTCTTCCTTTCCTCTCTCCCTTGAAAACTTTCTGCACCTGAGACAGTGGGAGGGAGGGAGATAGAGCATGAAACAGCACCCCAAATCCTGTCCCATTACAAGCAGCACAGGCTTCTGTCCCTCTACTCCTCTGCCTCCAGTCATTTGCATGGGAGGGAGGAGCTGCTTGCTCTCTCTCTCCCTCTTTCTCCCTCTCTCTCCTCTACCTCTCTCCCTCCCTCTCTCTTTTAGAAGCTTTACACCTGCCATCCTGCCTACAGTATGTGATGATATCACAATGTCTCTCTTACATCACAGACAGGCTGACATCATCACACAGGCTGGCGGCCAGCAAGAGACAGAAATGCAGATAGAGACACACTGACAAATACATACACTGTAGGCACAGGCACCATGCGGCTTCTGCACCATAAAAGTTCATTTGAATCAAAAATAATGTCATCTTTTAAGTGAGGCGCTATTGAAATCTTGGGGGTCTAAGTGTCAAGACAATCTTGACATAAAACGGAGGCATCATTTTCAATCATTCAATAATGATGTGGTTTTGGATGACAGTATTCTATGAGATATCATGGGAAAATAATAGGAGACATAATGGAAATACAGTATCGTCCAATTTGTGACCATAATGGGAATATACATAGCGCTTCCTTCACAGGAAATAATACATGTGACATAACGGGAATGTAGTAAGTATGTGGGTTTGGCTGGGATTATCCTACATCCTGCAGGGATATAATAACTGGGAAAACGCTATATTTGATACCGCCACGTTGTGGGATGAGCGAGTAAACATTGCATGTCATTTCCCAGAATCCCTTGCTGCAGTGGGAGCACTGTATGCTACTGTACTGTAGGTGATAATGGTTGAAATATATATATATATATATATATATAGATATATATCTATATATATATATATATATATATATATATATATATATATATATACATACACATCAACCAGTACAATAATTTAAAAGGGGGGAATTAAAATGGTTGAAGTGGATAATGACAAGTATATACCGATCCAAAAAAACAACTCCTGAGCATGTATGTACTGCTTACATGGATGTACTATTAGCATGTACAGTGTTGTTTGTTACTGCAGTTACCAATTTATTTCCATTTTAAATATTTAATTTCTCTGAAATGGTGCAAGCAAATTGTATG
Source organism: Ascaphus truei (assembly GCF_040206685.1). Lineage (NCBI taxonomy): Eukaryota > Metazoa > Chordata > Amphibia > Anura > Ascaphidae > Ascaphus > Ascaphus truei. The sequence goes on from NW_027455675.1 coordinate 419,340, forward strand.
AAAAGTTGCAAACGAATACATGAATGTTTTGTATCCAGAGTCAGGGGGATGAGATGAGATGGGGTCATGTTCATACAGTATTTGAACTGTACATTACTAAAAGAAGGCTTTTTTTCTATGCAGATACAGTATAGTGTTTCAAACACATGCTATACACACGTACACACACATACACATACACACACACACACACACACACACACGAGGTAATGTAAAGATGTGGGTGAACAGAGCGAAAAAGATTGTACTAGAAACGCTTATTAACATCAAAGGAATGGGCCTAAAGCAAAAGTTTGAACAGCAGCAGCAGCTGCAGTACCCCTGATATCTATGGATGGGACAGATACCCCCTGCAGACGCACGCACGCACGCACGCACGCACACACACAGGGAGGGGTCTGTAGTGTGAGAGAGCACACCAGCTTCGCCACCAGGCACTCCTTCTTGAATTAAAATAAAACTATCTCCTTACCTCTTTCTGGATGCCCCCTCTTTACCAACAAGAGGGACAGGACCAGCTCTCCTCAGCTTCCATTTTCCTCTTCCTTTCCTCTCTCCCTTGAAAACTTTCTGCACCTGAGACAGTGGGAGGGAGGGAGATAGAGCATGAAACAGCACCCCAAATCCTGTCCCATTACAAGCAGCACAGGCTTCTGTCCCTCTACTCCTCTGCCTCCAGTCATTTGCATGGGAGGGAGGAGCTGCTTGCTCTCTCTCTCCCTCTTTCTCCCTCTCTCTCCTCTACCTCTCTCCCTCCCTCTCTCTTTTAGAAGCTTTACACCTGCCATCCTGCCTACAGTATGTGATGATATCACAATGTCTCTCTTACATCACAGACAGGCTGACATCATCACACAGGCTGGCGGCCAGCAAGAGACAGAAATGCAGATAGAGACACACTGACAAATACATACACTGTAGGCACAGGCACCATGCGGCTTCTGCACCATAAAAGTTCATTTGAATCAAAAATAATGTCATCTTTTAAGTGAGGCGCTATTGAAATCTTGGGGGTCTAAGTGTCAAGACAATCTTGACATAAAACGGAGGCATCATTTTCAATCATTCAATAATGATGTGGTTTTGGATGACAGTATTCTATGAGATATCATGGGAAAATAATAGGAGACATAATGGAAATACAGTATCGTCCAATTTGTGACCATAATGGGAATATACATAGCGCTTCCTTCACAGGAAATAATACATGTGACATAACGGGAATGTAGTAAGTATGTGGGTTTGGCTGGGATTATCCTACATCCTGCAGGGATATAATAACTGGGAAAACGCTATATTTGATACCGCCACGTTGTGGGATGAGCGAGTAAACATTGCATGTCATTTCCCAGAATCCCTTGCTGCAGTGGGAGCACTGTATGCTACTGTACTGTAGGTGATAATGGTTGAAATATATATATATATATATATATATAGATATATATCTATATATATATATATATATATATATATATATATATATATATATATATATACATACACATCAACCAGTACAATAATTTAAAAGGGGGGAATTAAAATGGTTGAAGTGGATAATGACAAGTATATACCGATCCAAAAAAACAACTCCTGAGCATGTATGTACTGCTTACATGGATGTACTATTAGCATGTACAGTGTTGTTTGTTACTGCAGTTACCAATTTATTTCCATTTTAAATATTTAATTTCTCTGAAATGGTGCAAGCAAATTGTATGAAAAGTTGCAAACGAATACATGAATGTTTTGTATCCAGAGTCAGGGGGATGAGATGAGATGGGGTCATGTTCATACAGTATTTGAACTGTACATTACTAAAAGAAGGCTTTTTTTCTATGCAGATACAGTATCGTGTTTCAAACACATGCTATACACACGTACACACACATACACATACACACACACACACACACACACACACACACACACACACACGAGGTAATGTAAAGATGTGGGTGAACAGAGCGAAAAAGATTGTACTAGAAACGCTTATTAACATCAAAGGAATGGGCCTAAAGCAAAAGTTTGAACAGCAGCAGCTGCAGTACCCCTGATATCTATGGATGGGACAGATACCCCCTGCAGACGCACGCACGCACGCACGCACGCACACACACAGGGAGGGGTCTGTAGTGTGACAGAGCACACCAGCTTCGCCACCAGGCACTCCTTCTTGAATTAAAATAAAACTATCTCCTTACCTCTTTCTGGATGCCCCCTCTTTACCAACAAGAGGGACAGGACCAGCTCTCCTCAGCTTCCATTTTCCTCTTCCTTTCCTCTCTCCCTTGAAAACTTTCTGCACCTGAGACAGTGGGAGGGAGGGAGATAGAGCATGAAACAGCACCCCAAATCCTGTCCCATTACAAGCAGCACAGGCTTCTGTCCCTCTACTCCTCTGCCTCCAGTCATTTGCATGGGAGGGAGGAGCTGCTTGCTCTCTCTCTCCCTCTTTCTCCCTCTCTCTCCTCTACCTCTCTCCCTCCCTCTCTCTTTTAGAAGCTTTACACCTGCCATCCTGCCTACAGTATGTGATGATATCACAATGTCTCTCTTACATCACAGACAGGCTGACATCATCACACAGGCTGGCGGCCAGCAAGAGACAGAAATGCAGATAGAGACACACTGACAAATACATACACTGTAGGCACAGGCACCATGCGGCTTCTGCACCATAAAAGTTCATTTGAATCAAAAATAATGTCATCTTTTAAGTGAGGCGCTATTGAAATCTTGGGGGTCTAAGTGTCAAGACAATCTTGACATAAAACGGAGGCATCATTTTCAATCATTCAATAATGATGTGGTTTTGGATGACAGTATTCTATGAGATATCATGGGAAAATAATAGGAGACATAATGGAAATACAGTATCGTCCAATTTGTGACCATAATGGGAATATACATAGCGCTTCCTTCACAGGAAATAATACATGTGACATAACGGGAATGTAGTAAGTATGTGGGTTTGGCTGGGATTATCCTACATCCTGCAGGGATATAATAACTGGGAAAACGCTATATTTGATACCGCCACGTTGTGGGATGAGCGAGTAAACATTGCATGTCATTTCCCAGAATCCCTTGCTGCAGTGGGAGCACTGTATGCTACTGTACTGTAGGTGATAATGGTTGAAATATATATATATATATATATATATAGATATATATCTATATATATATATATATATATATATATATATATATATATATATACATACACATCAACCAGTACAATAATTTAAAAGGGGGGAATTAAAATGGTTGAAGTGGATAATGACAAGTATATACCGATCCAAAAAAACAACTCCTGAGCATGTATGTACTGCTTACATGGATGTACTATTAGCATGTACAGTGTTGTTTGTTACTGCAGTTACCAATTTATTTCCATTTTAAATATTTAATTTCTCTGAAATGGTGCAAGCAAATTGTATGAAAAGTTGCAAACGAATACATGAATGTTTTGTATCCAGAGTCAGGGGGATGAGATGAGATGGGGTCATGTTCATACAGTATTTGAACTGTACATTACTAAAAGAAGGCTTTTTTTCTATGCAGATACAGTATAGTGTTTCAAACACATGCTATACACACGTACACACACATACACATACACACACACACACACACACACACACGAGGTAATGTAAAGATGTGGGTGAACAGAGCGAAAAAGATTGTACTAGAAACGCTTATTAACATCAAAGGAATGGGCCTAAAGCAAAAGTTTGAACAGCAGCAGCAGCTGCAGTACCCCTGATATCTATGGATGGGACAGATACCCCCTGCAGACGCACGCACGCACGCACGCACGCACGCACACACACAGGGAGGGGTCTGTAGTGTGAGAGAGCACACCAGCTTCGCCACCAGGCACTCCTTCTTGAATTAAAATAAAACTATCTCCTTACCTCTTTCTGGATGCCCCCTCTTTACCAACAAGAGGGACAGGACCAGCTCTCCTCAGCTTCCATTTTCCTCTTCCTTTCCTCTCTCCCTTGAAAACTTTCTGCACCTGAGACAGTGGGAGGGAGGGAGATAGAGCATGAAACAGCACCCCAAATCCTGTCCCATTACAAGCAGCACAGGCTTCTGTCCCTCTACTCCTCTGCCTCCAGTCATTTGCATGGGAGGGAGGAGCTGCTTGCTCTCTCTCTCCCTCTTTCTCCCTCTCTCTCCTCTACCTCTCTCCCTCCCTCTCTCTTTTAGAAGCTTTACACCTGCCATCCTGCCTACAGTATGTGATGATATCACAATGTCTCTCTTACATCACAGACAGGCTGACATCATCACACAGGCTGGCGGCCAGCAAGAGACAGAAATGCAGATAGAGACACACTGACAAATACATACACTGTAGGCACAGGCACCATGCGGCTTCTGCACCATAAAAGTTCATTTGAATCAAAAATAATGTCATCTTTTAAGTGAGGCGCTATTGAAATCTTGGGGGTCTAAGTGTCAAGACAATCTTGACATAAAACGGAGGCATCATTTTCAATCATTCAATAATGATGTGGTTTTGGATGACAGTATTCTATGAGATATCATGGGAAAATAATAGGAGACATAATGGAAATACAGTATCGTCCAATTTGTGACCATAATGGGAATATACATAGCGCTTCCTTCACAGGAAATAATACATGTGACATAACGGGAATGTAGTAAGTATGTGGGTTTGGCTGGGATTATCCTACATCCTGCAGGGATATAATAACTGGGAAAACGCTATATTTGATACCGCCACGTTGTGGGATGAGCGAGTAAACATTGCATGTCATTTCCCAGAATCCCTTGCTGCAGTGGGAGCACTGTATGCTACTGTACTGTAGGTGATAATGGTTGAAATATATATATATATATATATATAGATATATATCTATATATATATATATATATATATATATATATATATATATATATATATATACATACACATCAACCAGTACAATAATTTAAAAGGGGGGAATTAAAATGGTTGAAGTGGATAATGACAAGTATATACCGATCCAAAAAAACAACTCCTGAGCATGTATGTACTGCTTACATGGATGTACTATTAGCATGTACAGTGTTGTTTGTTACTGCAGTTACCAATTTATTTCCATTTTAAATATTTAATTTCTCTGAAATGGTGCAAGCAAATTGTATGAAAAGTTGCAAACGAATACATGAATGTTTTGTATCCAGAGTCAGGGGGATGAGATGAGATGGGGTCATGTTCATACAGTATTTGAACTGTACATTACTAAAAGAAGGCTTTTTTTCTATGCAGATACAGTATCGTGTTTCAAACACATGCTATACACACGTACACACACATACACATACACACACACACACACACACACACACACACACACACACACGAGGTAATGTAAAGATGTGGGTGAACAGAGCGAAAAAGATTGTACTAGAAACGCTTATTAACATCAAAGGAATGGGCCTAAAGCAAAAGTTTGAACAGCAGCAGCAGCTGCAGTACCCCTGATATCTATGGATGGGACAGATACCCCCTGCAGACGCACGCACGCACGCACGCACACACAGGGAGGGGTCTGTAGTGTGACAGAGCACACCAGCTTCGCCACCAGGCACTCCTTCTTGAATTAAAATAAAACTATCTCCTTACCTCTTTCTGGATGCCCCCTCTTTACCAACAAGAGGGACAGGACCAGCTCTCCTCAGCTTCCATTTTCCTCTTCCTTTCCTCTCTCCCTTGAAAACTTTCTGCACCTGAGACAGTGGGAGGGAGGGAGATAGAGCATGAAACAGCACCCCAAATCCTGTCCCATTACAAGCAGCACAGGCTTCTGTCCCTCTACTCCTCTGCCTCCAGTCATTTGCATGGGAGGGAGGAGCTGCTTGCTCTCTCTCTCCCTCTTTCTCCCTCTCTCTCCTCTACCTCTCTCCCTCCCTCTCTCTTTTAGAAGCTTTACACCTGCCATCCTGCCTACAGTATGTGATCCAAATACATACACTGTAGGCACAGGCACCATGCGGCTTCTGCACCATAAAAGTTCATTTGAATCAAAAATAATGTCATCTTTTAAGTGAGGCGCTATTGAAATCTTGGGGGTCTAAGTGTCAAGACAATCTTGACATAAAACGGAGGCATCATTTTCAATCATTCAATAATGATGTGGTTTTGGATGACAGTATTCTATGAGATATCATGGGAAAATAATAGGAGACATAATGGAAATACAGTATCGTCCAATTTGTGACCATAATGGGAATATACATAGCGCTTCCTTCACAGGAAATAATACATGTGACATAACGGGAATGTAGTAAGTATGTGGGTTTGGCTGGGATTATCCTACATCCTGCAGGGATATAATAACTGGGAAAACGCTATATTTGATACCGCCACGTTGTGGGATGAGCGAGTAAACATTGCATGTCATTTCCCAGAATCCCTTGCTGCAGTGGGAGCACTGTATGCTACTGTACTGTAGGTGATAATGGTTGAAATATATATATATATATATATATATAGATATATAGATATATATCTATATATATATATATATATATATATATATACATACACATCAACCAGTACAATAATTTAAAAGGGGGGAATTAAAATGGTTGAAGTGGATAATGACAAGTATATACCGATCCAAAAAAACAACTCCTGAGCATGTATGTACTGCTTACATGGATGTACTATTAGCATGTACAGTGTTGTTTGTTACTGCAGTTACCAATTTATTTCCATTTTAAATATTTAATTTCTCTGAAATGGTGCAAGCAAATTGTATGAAAAGTTGCAAACGAATACATGAATGTTTTGTATCCAGAGTCAGGGGGATGAGATGAGATGGGGTCATGTTCATACAGTATTTGAACTGTACATTACTAAAAGAAGGCTTTTTTTCTATGCAGATACAGTATAGTGTTTCAAACACATGCTATACACACGTACACACACATACACACACACACACACACACACACACACACGAGGTAATGTAAAGATGTGGGTGAACAGAGCGAAAAAGATTGTACTAGAAACGCTTATTAACATCAAAGGAATGGGCCTAAAGCAAAAGTTTGAACAGCAGCAGCAGCTGCAGTACCCCTGATATCTATGGATGGGACAGATACCCCCTGCAGACGCACGCACGCACGCACGCACACACACAGGGAGGGGTCTGTAGTGTGACAGAGCACACCAGCTTCACCACCAGGCACTCCTTCTTGAATTAAAATAAAACTATCTCCTTACCTCTTTCTGGATGCCCCCTCTTTACCAACAAGAGGGACAGGACCAGCTCTCCTCAGCTTCCATTTTCCTCTTCCTTTCCTCTCTCCCTTGAAAACTTTCTGCACCTGAGACAGTGGGAGGGAGGGAGATAGAGCATGAAACAGCACCCCAAATCCTGTCCCATTACAAGCAGCACAGGCTTCTGTCCCTCTACTCCTCTGCCTCCAGTCATTTGCATGGGAGGGAGGAGCTGCTTGCTCTCTCTCTCCCTCTTTCTCCCTCTCTCTCCTCTACCTCTCTCCCTCCCTCTCTCTTTTAGAAGCTTTACACCTGCCATCCTGCCTACAGTATGTGATGATATCACAATGTCTCTCTTACATCACAGACAGGCTGACATCATCACACAGGCTGGCGGCCAGCAAGAGACAGAAATGCAGATAGAGACACACTGACAAATACATACACTGTAGGCACAGGCACCATGCGGCTTCTGCACCATAAAAGTTCATTTGAATCAAAAATAATGTCATCTTTTAAGTGAGGCGCTATTGAAATCTTGGGGGTCTAAGTGTCAAGACAATCTTGACATAAAACGGAGGCATCATTTTCAATCATTCAATAATGATGTGGTTTTGGATGACAGTATTCTATGAGATATCATGGGAAAATAATAGGAGACATAATGGAAATACAGTATCGTCCAATTTGTGACCATAATGGGAATATACATAGCGCTTCCTTCACAGGAAATAATACATGTGACATAACGGGAATGTAGTAAGTATGTGGGTTTGGCTGGGATTATCCTACATCCTGCAGGGATATAATAACTGGGAAAACGCTATATTTGATACCGCCACGTTGTGGGATGAGCGAGTAAACATTGCATGTCATTTCCCAGAATCCCTTGCTGCAGTGGGAGCACTGTATGCTACTGTACTGTAGGTGATAATGGTTGAAATATATATATATATATATATATATAGATATATAGATATATATCTATATATATATATCTATATATATATATATATATATATATATATATATATATATATATATATATATATACATACACATCAACCAGTACAATAATTTAAAAGGGGGGAATTAAAATGGTTGAAGTGGATAATGACAAGTATATACTGATCCAAAAAAACAACTCCTGAGCATGTATGTACTGCTTACATGGATGTACTATTAGCATGTACAGTGTTGTTTGTTACTGCAGTTACCAATTTATTTCCATTTTAAATATTTAATTTCTCTGAAATGGTGCAAGCAAATTGTATGAAAAGTTGCAAACGAATACATGAATGTTTTGTATCCAGAGTCAGGGGGATGAGATGAGATGGGGTCATGTTCATACAGTATTTGAACTGTACATTACTAAAAGAAGGCTTTTTTTCTATGCAGATACAGTATAGTGTTTCAAACACATGCTATACACACGTACACACACATACACATACACACACACACACACACACACACACACACACGAGGTAATGTAAAGATGTGGGTGAACAGAGCGAAAAAGATTGTACTAGAAACGCTTATTAACATCAAAGGAATGGGCCTAAAGCAAAAGTTTGAACAGCAGCAGCAGCTGCAGTACCCCTGATATCTATGGATGGGACAGATACCCCCTGCAGACGCACGCACGCACGCACGCACGCACACACACACACAGGGAGGGGTCTGTAGTGTGACAGAGCACACCAGCTTCGCCACCAGGCACTCCTTCTTGAATTAAAATAAAACTATCTCCTTACCTCTTTCTGGATGCCCCCTCTTTACCAACAAGAGGGACAGGACCAGCTCTCCTCAGCTTCCATTTTCCTCTTCCTTTCCTCTCTCCCTTGAAAACTTTCTGCACCTGAGACAGTGGGAGGGAGGGAGATAGAGCATGAAACAGCACCCCAAATCCTGTCCCATTACAAGCAGCACAGGCTTCTGTCCCTCTACTCCTCTGCCTCCAGTCATTTGCATGGGAGGGAGGAGCTGCTTGCTCTCTCTCTCCCTCTTTCTCCCTCTCTCTCCTCTACCTCTCTCCCTCCCTCTCTCTTTTAGAAGCTTTACACCTGCCATCCTGCCTACAGTATGTGATGATATCACAATGTCTCTCTTACATCACAGACAGGCTGACATCATCACACAGGCTGGCGGCCAGCAAGAGACAGAAATGCAGATAGAGACACACTGACAAATACATACACTGTAGGCACAGGCACCATGCGGCTTCTGCACCATAAAAGTTCATTTGAATCAAAAATAATGTCATCTTTTAAGTGAGGCGCTATTGAAATCTTGGGGGTCTAAGTGTCAAGACAATCTTGACATAAAACGGAGGCATCATTTTCAATCATTCAATAATGATGTGGTTTTGGATGACAGTATTCTATGAGATATCATGGGAAAATAATAGGAGACATAATGGAAATACAGTATCGTCCAATTTGTGACCATAATGGGAATATACATAGCGCTTCCTTCACAGGAAATAATACATGTGACATAACGGGAATGTAGTAAGTATGTGGGTTTGGCTGGGATTATCCTACATCCTGCAGGGATATAATAACTGGGAAAACGCTATATTTGATACCGCCACGTTGTGGGATGAGCGAGTAAACATTGCATGTCATTTCCCAGAATCCCTTGCTGCAGTGGGAGCACTGTATGCTACTGTACTGTAGGTGATAATGGTTGAAATATATATATATATATATATATAGATATATAGATATATATCTATATATATATATATATATATATACATACACATCAACCAGTACAATAATTTAAAAGGGGGGAATTAAAATGGTTGAAGTGGATAATGACAAGTATATACCGATCCAAAAAAACAACTCCTGAGCATGTATGTACTGCTTACATGGATGTACTATTAGCATGTACAGTGTTGTTTGTTACTGCAGTTACCAATTTATTTCCATTTTAAATATTTAATTTCTCTGAAATGGTGCAAGCAAATTGTATGAAAAGTTGCAAACGAATACATGAATGTTTTGTATCCAGAGTCAGGGGGATGAGATGAGATGGGGTCATGTTCATACAGTATTTGAACTGTACATTACTAAAAGAAGGCTTTTTTTCTATGCAGATACAGTATAGTGTTTCAAACACATGCTATACACACGTACACACACATACACATACACACACACACACACACACACACACGAGGTAATGTAAAGATGTGGGTGAACAGAGCGAAAAAGATTGTACTAGAAACGCTTATTAACATCAAAGGAATGGGCCTAAAGCAAAAGTTTGAACAGAAGCAGCAGCTGCAGTACCCCTGATATCTATGGATGGGACAGATACCCCCTGCAGACGCACGCACGCACGCACACACACAGGGAGGGGTCTGTAGTGTGACAGAGCACACCAGCTTCGCCACCAGGCACTCCTTCTTGAATTAAAATAAAACTATCTCCTTACCTCTTTCTGGATGCCCCCTCTTTACCAACAAGAGGGACAGGACCAGCTCTCCTCAGCTTCCATTTTCCTCTTCCTTTCTTCTCTCCCTTGAAAACTTTCTGCACCTGAGACAGTGGGAGGGAGGGAGATAGAGCATGAAACAGCACCCCAAATCCTGTCCCATTACAAGCAGCACAGGCTTCTGTCCCTCTACTCCTCTGCCTCCAGTCATTTGCATGGGAGGGAGGAGCTGCTTGCTCTCTCTCTCCCTCTTTCTCCCTCTCTCTCCTCTACCTCTCTCCCTCCCTCTCTCTTTTAGAAGCTTTACACCTGCCATCCTCCCTACAGTATGTGATGATATCACAATGTCTCTCTTACATCACAGACAGGCTGACATCATCACACAGGCTGGCGGCCAGCAAGAGACAGAAATGCAGATAGAGACACACTGACAAATACATACACTGTAGGCACAGGCACCATGCGGCTTCTGCACCATAAAAGTTCATTTGAATCAAAAATAATGTCATCTTTTAAGTGAGGCGCTATTGAAATCTTGGGGGTCTAAGTGTCAAGACAATCTTGACATAAAACGGAGGCATCATTTTCAATCATTCAATAATGATGTGGTTTTGGATGACAGTATTCTATGAGATATCATGGGAAAATAATAGGAGACATAATGGAAATACAGTATCGTCCAATTTGTGACCATAATGGGAATATACATAGCGCTTCCTTCACAGGAAATAATACATGTGACATAACGGGAATGTAGTAAGTATGTGGGTTTGGCTGGGATTATCCTACATCCTGCAGGGATATAATAACTGGGAAAACGCTATATTTGATACCGCCACGTTGTGGGATGAGCGAGTAAACATTGCATGTCATTTCCCAGAATCCCTTGCTGCAGTGGGAGCACTGTATGCTACTGTACTGTAGGTGATAATGGTTGAAATATATATATATATATATATATATATAGATATATAGATATATATCTATATATATATATATATATATATATATATATATATATATATATATATATATATATATACATACACATCAACCAGTACAATAATTTAAAAGGGGGGAATTAAAATGGTTGAAGTGGATAATGACAAGTATATACCGATCCAAAAAAACAACTCCTGAGCATGTATGTACTGCTTACATGGATGTACTATTAGCATGTACAGTGTTGTTTGTTACTGCAGTTACCAATTTATTTCCATTTTAAATATTTAATTTCTCTGAAATGGTGCAAGCAAATTGTATGAAAAGTTGCAAACGAATACATGAATGTTTTGTATCCAGAGTCAGGGGGATGAGATGAGATGGGGTCATGTTCATACAGTATTTGAACTGTACATTACTAAAAGAAGGCTTTTTTTCTATGCAGATACAGTATAGTGTTTCAAACACATGCTATACACACGTACACACACATACACATACACACACACACACACACACACACACACGAGGTAATGTAAAGATGTGGGTGAACAGAGCGAAAAAGATTGTACTAGAAACACTTATTAACATCAAAGGAATGGGCCTAAAGCAAAAGTTTGAACAGCAGCAGCAGCTGCAGTACCCCTGATATCTATGGATGGGACAGATACCCCCTGCAGACGCACGCACGCACGCACGCACGCACACACAGGGAGGGGTCTGTAGTGTGACAGAGCACACCAGCTTCGCCACCAGGCACTCCTTCTTGAATTAAAATAAAACTATCTCCTTACCTCTTTCTGGATGCCCCCTCTTTACCAACAAGAGGGACAGGACCAGCTCTCCTCAGCTTCCATTTTCCTCTTCCTTTCCTCTCTCCCTTGAAAACTTTCTGCACCTGAGACAGTGGGAGGGAGGGAGATAGAGCATGAAACAGCACCCCAAATCCTGTCCCATTACAAGCAGCACAGGCTTCTGTCCCTCTACTCCTCTGCCTCCAGTCATTTGCATGGGAGGGAGGAGCTGCTTGCTCTCTCTCTCCCTCTTTCTCCCTCTCTCTCCTCTACCTCTCTCCCTCCCTCTCTCTTTTAGAAGCTTTACACCTGCCATCCTGCCTACAGTATGTGATGATATCACAATGTCTCTCTTACATCACAGACAGGCTGACATCATCACACAGGCTGGCGGCCAGCAAGAGACAGAAATGCAGATAGAGACACACTGACAAATACATACACTGTAGGCACAGGCACCATGCGGCTTCTGCACCATAAAAGTTCATTTGAATCAAAAATAATGTCATCTTTTAAGTGAGGCGCTATTGAAATCTTGGGGGTCTAAGTGTCAAGACAATCTTGACATAAAACGGAGGCATCATTTTCAATCATTCAATAATGATGTGGTTTTGGATGACAGTATTCTATGAGATATCATGGGAAAATAATAGGAGACATAATGAAAATACAGTATCGTCCAATTTGTGACCATAATGGGAATATACATAGCGCTTCCTTCACAGGAAATAATACATGTGACATAACGGGAATGTAGTAAGTATGTGGGTTTGGCTGGGATTATCCTACATCCTGCAGGGATATAATAACTGGGAAAACGCTATATTTGATACCGCCACGTTGTGGGATGAGCGAGTAAACATTGCATGTCATTTCCCAGAATCCCTTGCTGCAGTGGGAGCACTGTATGCTACTGTACTGTAGGTGATAATGGTTGAAATATATATATATATATATATATATATAGATATATAGATATATATCTATATATATATATATATATATATATATATACATACACATCAACCAGTACAATAATTTAAAAGGGGGGAATTAAAATGGTTGAAGTGGATAATGACAAGTATATACCGATCCAAAAAAACAACTCCTGAGCATGTATGTACTGCTTACATGGATGTACTATTAGCATGTACAGTGTTGTTTGTTACTGCAGTTACCAATTTATTTCCATTTTAAATATTTAATTTCTCTGAAATGGTGCAAGCAAATTGTATGAAAAGTTGCAAACGAATACATGAATGTTTTGTATCCAGAGTCAGGGGGATGAGATGAGATGGGGTCATGTTCATACAGTATTTGAACTGTACATTACTAAAAGAAGGCTTTTTTTCTATGCAGATACAGTATAGTGTTTCAAACACATGCTATACACACGTACACACACATACACATACACACACACACACACACACACACACGAGGTAATGTAAAGATGTGGGTGAACAGAGCGAAAAAGATTGTACTAGAAACGCTTATTAACATCAAAGGAATGGGCCTAAAGCAAAAGTTTGAACAGCAGCAGCAGCTGCAGTACCCCTGATATCTATGGATGGGACAGATACCCCCTGCAGACGCACGCACGCACGCACGCACGCACGCACACACAGGGAGGGGTCTGTAGTGTGACAGAGCACACCAGCTTCGCCACCAGGCACTCCTTCTTGAATTAAAATAAAACTATCTCCTTACCTCTTTCTGGATGCCCCCTCTTTACCAACAAGAGGGACAGGACCAGCTCTCCTCAGCTTCCATTTTCCTCTTCCTTTCCTCTCTCCCTTGAAAACTTTCTGCACCTGAGACAGTGGGAGGGAGGGAGATAGAGCATGAAACAGCACCCCAAATCCTGTCCCATTACAAGCAGCACAGGCTTCTGTCCCTCTACTCCTCTGCCTCCAGTCATTTGCATGGGAGGGAGGAGCTGCTTGCTCTCTCTCTCCCTCTTTCTCCCTCTCTCTCCTCTACCTCTCTCCCTCCCTCTCTCTTTTAGAAGCTTTACACCTGCCATCCTGCCTACAGTATGTGATGATATCACAATGTCTCTCTTACATCACAGACAGGCTGACATCATCACACAGGCTGGCGGCCAGCAAGAGACAGAAATGCAGATAGAGACACACTGACAAATACATACACTGTAGGCACAGGCACCATGCGGCTTCTGCACCATAAAAGTTCATTTGAATCAAAAATAATGTCATCTTTTAAGTGAGGCGCTATTGAAATCTTGGGGGTCTAAGTGTCAAGACAATCTTGACATAAAACGGAGGCATCATTTTCAATCATTCAATAATGATGTGGTTTTGGATGACAGTATTCTATGAGATATCATGGGAAAATAATAGGAGACATAATGGAAATACAGTATCGTCCAATTTGTGACCATAATGGGAATATACATAGCGCTTCCTTCACAGGAAATAATACATGTGACATAACGGGAATGTAGTAAGTATGTGGGTTTGGCTGGGATTATCCTACATCCTGCAGGGATATAATAACTGGGAAAACGCTATATTTGATACCGCCACGTTGTGGGATGAGCGAGTAAACATTGCATGTCATTTCCCAGAATCCCTTGCTGCAGTGGGAGCACTGTATGCTACTGTACTGTAGGTGATAATGGTTGAAATATATATATATATATATATATATAGATATATAGATATATATCTATATATATATATATATATATACATACACATCAACCAGTACAATAATTTAAAAGGGGGGAATTAAAATGGTTGAAGTGGATAATGACAAGTATATACCGATCCAAAAAAACAACTCCTGAGCATGTATGTACTGCTTACATGGATGTACTATTAGCATGTACAGTGTTGTTTGTTACTGCAGTTACCAATTTATTTCCATTTTAAATATTTAATTTCTCTGAAATGGTGCAAGCAAATTGTATGAAAAGTTGCAAACGAATACATGAATGTTTTGTATCCAGAGTCAGGGGGATGAGATGAGATGGGGTCATGTTCATACAGTATTTGAACTGTACATTACTAAAAGAAGGCTTTTTTTCTATGCAGATACAGTATAGTGTTTCAAACACATGCTATACACACGTACACACACATACACATACACACACACACACACACACACACACACACACACACACGAGGTAATGTAAAGATGTGGGTGAACAGAGCGAAAAAGATTGTACTAGAAACGCTTATTAACATCAAAGGAATGGGCCTAAAGCAAAAGTTTGAACAGCAGCAGCAGCTGCAGTACCCCTGATATCTATGGATGGGACAGATACCCCCTGCAGACGCACGCACGCACGCACGCACGCACACACACAGGGAGGGGTCTGTAGTGTGACAGAGCACACCAGCTTCGCCACCAGGCACTCCTTCTTGAATTAAAATAAAACTATCTCCTTACCTCTTTCTGGATGCCCCCTCTTTACCAACAAGAGGGACAGGACCAGCTCTCCTCAGCTTCCATTTTCCTCTTCCTTTCCTCTCTCCCTTGAAAACTTTCTGCACCTGAGACAGTGGGAGGGAGGGAGATAGAGCATGAAACAGCACCCCAAATCCTGTCCCATTACAAGCAGCACAGGCTTCTGTCCCTCTACTCCTCTGCCTCCAGTCATTTGCATGGGAGGGAGGAGCTGCTTGCTCTCTCTCTCCCTCTTTCTCCCTCTCTCTCCTCTACCTCTCTCCCTCCCTCTCTCTTTTAGAAGCTTTACACCTGCCATCCTGCCTACAGTATGTGATGATATCACAATGTCTCTCTTACATCACAGACAGGCTGACATCATCACACAGGCTGGCGGCCAGCAAGAGACAGAAATGCAGATAGAGACACACTGACAAATACATACACTGTAGGCACAGGCACCATGCGGCTTCTGCACCATAAAAGTTCATTTGAATCAAAAATAATGTCATCTTTTAAGTGAGGCGCTATTGAAATCTTGGGGGTCTAAGTGTCAAGACAATCTTGACATAAAACGGAGGCATCATTTTCAATCATTCAATAATGATGTGGTTTTGGATGACAGTATTCTATGAGATATCATGGGAAAATAATAGGAGACATAATGGAAATACAGTATCGTCCAATTTGTGACCATAATGGGAATATACATAGCGCTTCCTTCACAGGAAATAATACATGTGACATAACGGGAATGTAGTAAGTATGTGGGTTTGGCTGGGATTATCCTACATCCTGCAGGGATATAATAACTGGGAAAACGCTATATTTGATACCGCCACGTTGTGGGATGAGCGAGTAAACATTGCATGTCATTTCCCAGAATCCCTTGCTGCAGTGGGAGCACTGTATGCTACTGTACTGTAGGTGATAATGGTTGAAATATATATATATATATATATAGATATATAGATATATATCTATCTATATATATATATATATATATATATATATATATATATATATATATATATATATATATATATATACATACACATCAACCAGTACAATAATTTAAAAGGGGGGAATTAAAATGGTTGAAGTGGATAATGACAAGTATATACCGATCCAAAAAAACAACTCCTGAGCATGTATGTACTGCTTACATGGATGTACTATTAGCATGTACAGTGTTGTTTGTTACTGCAGTTACCAATTTATTTCCATTTTAAATATTTAATTTCTCTGAAATGGTGCAAGCAAATTGTATGAAAAGTTGCAAACGAATACATGAATGTTTTGTATCCAGAGTCAGGGGGATGAGATGAGATGGGGTCATGTTCATACAGTATTTGAACTGTACATTACTAAAAGAAGGCTTTTTTTCTATGCAGATACAGTATAGTGTTTCAAACACATGCTATACACACGTACACACACATGATGTGGTTTTGGATGACAGTATTCTATGAGATATCATGGGAAAATAATAGGAGACATAATGGAAATACAGTATCGTCCAATTTGTGACCATAATGGGAATATACATAGCGCTTCCTTCACAGGAAATAATACATGTGACATAACGGGAATGTAGTAAGTATGTGGGTTTGGCTGGGATTATCCTACATCCTGCAGGGATATAATAACTGGGAAAACGCTATATTTGATACCGCCACGTTGTGGGATGAGCGAGTAAACATTGCATGTCATTTCCCAGAATCCCTTGCTGCAGTGGGAGCACTGTATGCTACTGTACTGTAGGTGATAATGGTTGAAATATATATATATATATATATATAGATATATAGATATATATCTATATATATATATATATATATATATATATATATATACATACACATCAACCAGTACAATAATTTAAAAGGGGGGAATTAAAATGGTTGAAGTGGATAATGACAAGTATATACCGATCCAAAAAAACAACTCCTGAGCATGTATGTACTGCTTACATGGATGTACTATTAGCATGTACAGTGTTGTTTGTTACTGCAGTTACCAATTTATTTCCATTTTAAATATTTAATTTCTCTGAAATGGTGCAAGCAAATTGTATGAAAAGTTGCAAACGAATACATGAATGTTTTGTATCCAGAGTCAGGGGGATGAGATGAGATGGGGTCATGTTCATACAGTATTTGAACTGTACATTACTAAAAGAAGGCTTTTTTTCTATGCAGATACAGTATAGTGTTTCAAACACATGCTATACACACGTACACACACATACACATACACACACACACACACACACACGAGGTAATGTAAAGATGTGGGTGAACAGAGCGAAAAAGATTGTACTAGAAACGCTTATTAACATCAAAGGAATGGGCCTAAAGCAAAAGTTTGAACAGCAGCAGCAGCTGCAGTACCCCTGATATCTATGGATGGGACAGATACCCCCTGCAGACGCACGCACGCACGCACGCACACACAGGGAGGGGTCTGTAGTGTGACAGAGCACACCAGCTTCGCCACCAGGCACTCCTTCTTGAATTAAAATAAAACTATCTCCTTACCTCTTTCTGGATGCCCCCTCTTTACCAACAAGAGGGACAGGACCAGCTCTCCTCAGCTTCCATTTTCCTCTTCCTTTCCTCTCTCCCTTGAAAACTTTCTGCACCTGAGACAGTGGGAGGGAGGGAGATAGAGCATGAAACAGCACCCCAAATCCTGTCCCATTACAAGCAGCACAGGCTTCTGTCCCTCTACTCCTCTGCCTCCAGTCATTTGCATGGGAGGGAGGAGCTGCTTGCTCTCTCTCTCCCTCTTTCTCCCTCTCTCTCCTCTACCTCTCTCCCTCCCTCTCTCTTTTAGAAGCTTTACACCTGCCATCCTGCCTACAGTATGTGATGATATCACAATGTCTCTCTTACATCACAGACAGGCTGACATCATCACACAGGCTGGCGGCCAGCAAGAGACAGAAATGCAGATAGAGACACACTGACAAATACATACACTGTAGGCACAGGCACCATGCGGCTTCTGCACCATAAAAGTTCATTTGAATCAAAAATAATGTCATCTTTTAAGTGAGGCGCTATTGAAATCTTGGGGGTTTAAGTGTCAAGACAATCTTGACATAAAACGGAGGCATCATTTTCAATCATTCAATAATGATGTGGTTTTGGATGACAGTATTCTATGAGATATCATGGGAAAATAATAGGAGACATAATGGAAATACAGTATCGTCCAATTTGTGACCATAATGGGAATATACATAGCGCTTCCTTCACAGGAAATAATACATGTGACATAACGGGAATGTAGTAAGTATGTGGGTTTGGCTGGGATTATCCTACATCCTGCAGGGATATAATAACTGGGAAAACGCTATATTTGATACCGCCACGTTGTGGGATGAGCGAGTAAACATTGCATGTCATTTCCCAGAATCCCTTGCTGCAGTGGGAGCACTGTATGCTACTGTACTGTAGGTGATAATGGTTGAAATATATATATATATATATATATATAGATATATAGATATATATCTATATATATATATATATATATATATATATATATATATATATATATATATATATATATATATATATATACATACACATCAACCAGTACAATAATTTAAAAGGGGGGAATTAAAATGGTTGAAGTGGATAATGACAAGTATATACCGATCCAAAAAAACAACTCCTGAGCATGTACACTGGCGACACACTTTATTCGAGCTCGGCTAGTCCCACGAATTCGGGTATACCCGGGTGTATTGAGGTTTGTGACTGTTTTCTGCCCGAGTGCATTGAGTTATTTTCCGGCAGGGATTGAAGCATTTTATTCCCGTTGGCTGCAATACTGCACAGTACATATATATATACTGCATTACAATTCATGAATTTATGCCATCTGGTAGACACGCAAAGCATTGCAGTCTATTAAATCCTAATCATTATCATTTAACAGATCAGCCGCCCATCAGCCAGGCATGAACCCAGGCTGGGAAGGCAAATGCAACGGGGCTTGTCAGAGGTGAGGAGCGGCGCATTCCAGGTATCTGCCAGGTACATACTGGGTATTTGCTCGAATAAAGTGTGTCGGTGCAGTATGTACTGCTTACATGGATGTACTATTAGCATGTACAGTGTTGTTTGTTACTGCAGTTACCAATTTATTTCCATTTTAAATATTTAATTTCTCTGAAATGGTGCAAGCAAATTGTATGAAAAGTTGCAAACGAATACATGAATGTTTTGTATCCAGAGTCAGGGGGATGAGATGAGATGGGGTCATGTTCATACAGTATTTGAACTGTACATTACTAAAAGAAGGCTTTTTTTCTATGCAGATACAGTATAGTGTTTCAAACACATGCTATACACACGTACACACACATACACATACACACACACACACACACACACACACACGAGGTAATGTAAAGATGTGGGTGAACAGAGCGAAAAAGATTGTACTAGAAACGCTTATTAACATCAAAGGAATGGGCCTAAAGCAAAAGTTTGAACAGCAGCAGCAGCTGCAGTACCCGTGATATCTATGGATGGGACAGATACCCCCTGCAGATGCACGCACGCACGCACGCACACACACAGGGAGGGGTCTGTAGTGTGACAGAGCACACCAGCTTCGCCACCAGGCACTCCTTCTTGAATTAAAATAAAACTATCTCCTTACCTCTTTCTGGATGCCCCCTCTTTACCAACAAGAGGGACAGGACCAGCTCTCCTCAGCTTCCATTTTCCTCTTCCTTTCCTCTCTCCCTTGAAAACTTTCTGCACCTGAGACAGTGGGAGGGAGGGAGATAGAGCATGAAACAGCACCCCAAATCCTGTCCCATTACAAGCAGCACAGGCTTCTGTCCCTCTACTCCTCTGCCTCCAGTCATTTGCATGGGAGGGAGGAGCTGCTTGCTCTCTCTCTCCCTCTTTCTCCCTCTCTCTCCTCTACCTCTCTCCCTCCCTCTCTCTTTTAGAAGCTTTACACCTGCCATCCTGCCTACAGTATGTGATGATATCACAATGTCTCTCTTACATCACAGACAGGCTGACATCATCACACAGGCTGGCGGCCAGCAAGAGACAGAAATGCAGATAGAGACACACTGACAAATACATACACTGTAGGCACAGGCACCATGCGGCTTCTGCACCATAAAAGTTCATTTGAATCAAAAATAATGTCATCTTTTAAGTGAGGCGCTATTGAAATCTTGGGGGTCTAAGTGTCAAGACAATCTTGACATAAAACGGAGGCATCATTTTCAATCATTCAATAATGATGTGGTTTTGGATGACAGTATTCTATGAGATATCATGGGAAAATAATAGGAGACATAATGGAAATACAGTATCGTCCAATTTGTGACCATAATGGGAATATACATAGCGCTTCCTTCACAGGAAATAATACATGTGACATAACGGGAATGTAGTAAGTATGTGGGTTTGGCTGGGATTATCCTACATCCTGCAGGGATATAATAACT
This sequence comes from Ascaphus truei, assembly GCF_040206685.1. NCBI lineage: Eukaryota > Metazoa > Chordata > Amphibia > Anura > Ascaphidae > Ascaphus > Ascaphus truei. The sequence continues at coordinate 440,674 of NW_027455675.1, forward strand.
GGGAAAACGCTATATTTGATACCGCCACGTTGTGGGATGAGCGAGTAAACATTGCATGTCATTTCCCAGAATCCCTTGCTGCAGTGGGAGCACTGTATGCTACTGTACTGTAGGTGATAATGGTTTAAATATATATATATATATATATATATATATATATATATATATATATATAGATATATATCTATATATATATATATATATATATATATATATATATATATATATATATATATATATATACATACACATCAACCAGTACAATAATTTAAAAGGGGGGAATTAAAATGGTTGAAGTGGATAATGACAAGTATATACCGATCCAAAAAAACAACTCCTGAGCATGTATGTACTGCTTACATGGATGTACTATTAGCATGTACAGTGTTGTTTGTTACTGCAGTTACCAATTTATTTCCATTTTAAATATTTAATTTCTCTGAAATGGTGCAAGCAAATTGTATGAAAAGTTGCAAACGAATACATGAATGTTTTGTATCCAGAGTCAGGGGGATGAGATGAGATGGGGTCATGTTCATACAGTATTTGAACTGTACATTACTAAAAGAAGGCTTTTTTTCTATGCAGATACAGTATAGTGTTTCAAACACATGCTATACACACGTACACACACATACACATACACACACACACACACACACACACACACGAGGTAATGTAAAGATGTGGGTGAACAGAGCGAAAAAGATTGTACTAGAAACGCTTATTAACATCAAAGGAATGGGCCTAAAGCAAAAGTTTGAACAGCAGCAGCAGCTGCAGTACCCCTGATATCTATGGATGGGACAGATACCCCCTGCAGACGCACGCACGCACGCACGCACACACACAGGGAGGGGTCTGTAGTGTGACAGAGCACACCAGCTTCGCCACCAGGCACTCCTTCTTGAATTAAAATAAAACTATCTCCTTACCTCTTTCTGGATGCCCCCTCTTTACCAACAAGAGGGACAGGACCAGCTCTCCTCAGCTTCCATTTTCCTCTTCCTTTCCTCTCTCCCTTGAAAACTTTCTGCACCTGAGACAGTGGGAGGGAGGGAGATAGAGCATGAAACAGCACCCCAAATCCTGTCCCATTACAAGCAGCACAGGCTTCTGTCCCTCTACTCCTCTGCCTCCAGTCATTTGCATGGGAGGGAGGAGCTGCTTGCTCTCTCTCTCCCTCTCTCTCCTCTACCTCTCTCCCTCCCTCTCTCTTTTAGAAGCTTTACACCTGCCATCCTGCCTACAGTATGTGATGATATCACAATGTCTCTCTTACATCACAGACAGGCTGACATCATCACACAGGCTGGCGGCCAGCAAGAGACAGAAATGCAGATAGAGACACACTGACAAATACATACACTGTAGGCACAGGCACCATGCGGCTTCTGCACCATAAAAGTTCATTTGAATCAAAAATAATGTCATCTTTTAAGTGAGGCGCTATTGAAATCTTGGGGGTCTAAGTGTCAAGACAATCTTGACATAAAACGGAGGCATCATTTTCAATCATTCAATAATGATGTGGTTTTGGATGACAGTATTCTATGAGATATCATGGGAAAATAATAGGAGACATAATGGAAATACAGTATCGTCCAATTTGTGACCATAATGGGAATATACATAGCGCTTCCTTCACAGGAAATAATACATGTGACATAACGGGAATGTAGTAAGTATGTGGGTTTGGCTGGGATTATCCTACATCCTGCAGGGATATAATAACTGGGAAAACGCTATATTTGATACCGCCACGTTGTGGGATGAGCGAGTAAACATTGCATGTCATTTCCCAGAATCCCTTGCTGCAGTGGGAGCACTGTATGCTACTGTACTGTAGGTGATAATGGTTGAAATATATATATATATATATATATATATATATATAGATATATAGATATATATCTATATATATATATATATATATATATATATATATATATATATATATATATATATATATATATATATATACATACACATCAACCAGTACAATAATTTAAAAGGGGGGAATTAAAATGGTTGAAGTGGATAATGACAAGTATATACCGATCCAAAAAAACAACTCCTGAGCATGTATGTACTGCTTACATGGATGTACTATTAGCATGTACAGTGTTGTTTGTTACTGCAGTTACCAATTTATTTCCATTTTAAATATTTAATTTCTCTGAAATGGTGCAAGCAAATTGTATGAAAAGTTGCAAACGAATACATGAATGTTTTGTATCCAGAGTCAGGGGGATGAGATGAGATGGGGTCATGTTCATACAGTATTTGAACTGTACATTACTAAAAGAAGGCTTTTTTTCTATGCAGATACAGTATAGTGTTTCAAACACATGCTATACACACGTACACACACATACACATACACACACACACACACACACGAGGTAATGTAAAGATGTGGGTGAACAGAGCGAAAAAGATTGTACTAGAAACGCTTATTAACATCAAAGGAATGGGCCTAAAGCAAAAGTTTGAACAGCAGCAGCTGCAGTACCCCTGATATCTATGGATGGGACAGATACCCCCTGCAGACGCACGCACGCACGCACGCACGCACACACACAGGGAGGGGTCTGTAGTGTGACAGAGCACACCAGCTTCGCCACCAGGCACTCCTTCTTGAATTAAAATAAAACTATCTCCTTACCTCTTTCTGGATGCCCCCTCTTTACCAACAAGAGGGACAGGACCAGCTCTCCTCAGCTTCCATTTTCCTCTTCCTTTCCTCTCTCCCTTGAAAACTTTCTGCACCTGAGACAGTGGGAGGGAGGGAGATAGAGCATGAAACAGCACCCCAAATCCTGTCCCATTACAAGCAGCACAGGCTTCTGTCCCTCTACTCCTCTGCCTCCAGTCATTTGCATGGGAGGGAGGAGCTGCTTGCTCTCTCTCTCCCTCTTTCTCCCTCTCTCTCCTCTACCTCTCTCCCTCCCTCTCTCTTTTAGAAGCTTTACACCTGCCATCCTGCCTACAGTATGTGATGATATCACAATGTCTCTCTTACATCACAGACAGGCTGACATCATCACACAGGCTGGCGGCCAGCAAGAGACAGAAATGCAGATAGAGACACACTGACAAATACATACACTGTAGGCACAGGCACCATGCGGCTTCTGCACCATAAAAGTTCATTTGAATCAAAAATAATGTCATCTTTTAAGTGAGGCGCTATTGAAATCTTGGGGGTCTAAGTGTCAAGACAATCTTGACATAAAACGGAGGCATCATTTTCAATCATTCAATAATGATGTGGTTTTGGATGACAGTATTCTATGAGATATCATGGGAAAATAATAGGAGACATAATGGAAATACAGTATCGTCCAATTTGTGACCATAATGGGAATATACATAGCGCTTCCTTCACAGGAAATAATACATGTGACATAACGGGAATGTAGTAAGTATGTGGGTTTGGCTGGGATTATCCTACATCCTGCAGGGATATAATAACTGGGAAAACGCTATATTTGATACCGCCACGTTGTGGGATGAGCGAGTAAACATTGCATGTCATTTCCCAGAATCCCTTGCTGCAGTGGGAGCACTGTATGCTACTGTACTGTAGGTGATAATGGTTGAAATATATATATATATATATATATATAGATATATATCTATATATATATATATATATATATATATATATATATATATATATATACATACACATCAACCAGTACAATAATTTAAAAGGGGGGAATTAAAATGGTTGAAGTGGATAATGACAAGTATATACCGATCCAAAAAAACAACTCCTGAGCATGTATGTACTGCTTACATGGATGTACTATTAGCATGTACAGTGTTGTTTGTTACTGCAGTTACCAATTTATTTCCATTTTAAATATTTAATTTCTCTGAAATGGTGCAAGCAAATTGTATGAAAAGTTGCAAACGAATACATGAATGTTTTGTATCCAGAGTCAGGGGGATGAGATGAGATGGGGTCATGTTCATACAGTATTTGAACTGTACATTACTAAAAGAAGGCTTTTTTTCTATGCAGATACAGTATAGTGTTTCAAACACATGCTATACACACGTACACACACATACACATACACACACACACACACACACACACACGAGGTAATGTAAAGATGTGGGTGAACAGAGCGAAAAAGATTGTACTAGAAACGCTTATTAACATCAAAGGAATGGGCCTAAAGCAAAAGTTTGAACAGCAGCAGCAGCTGCAGTACCCCTGATATCTATGGATGGGACAGATACCCCCTGCAGACGCACGCACGCACGCACGCACGCACGCACACACACAGGGAGGGGTCTGTAGTGTGAGAGAGCACACCAGCTTCGCCACCAGGCACTCCTTCTTGAATTAAAATAAAACTATCTCCTTACCTCTTTCTGGATGCCCCCTCTTTACCAACAAGAGGGACAGGACCAGCTCTCCTCAGCTTCCATTTTCCTCTTCCTTTCCTCTCTCCCTTGAAAACTTTCTGCACCTGAGACAGTGGGAGGGAGGGAGATAGAGCATGAAACAGCACCCCAAATCCTGTCCCATTACAAGCAGCACAGGCTTCTGTCCCTCTACTCCTCTGCCTCCAGTCATTTGCATGGGAGGGAGGAGCTGCTTGCTCTCTCTCTCCCTCTTTCTCCCTCTCTCTCCTCTACCTCTCTCCCTCCCTCTCTCTTTTAGAAGCTTTACACCTGCCATCCTGCCTACAGTATGTGATGATATCACAATGTCTCTCTTACATCACAGACAGGCTGACATCATCACACAGGCTGGCGGCCAGCAAGAGACAGAAATGCAGATAGAGACACACTGACAAATACATACACTGTAGGCACAGGCACCATGCGGCTTCTGCACCATAAAAGTTCATTTGAATCAAAAATAATGTCATCTTTTAAGTGAGGCGCTATTGAAATCTTGGGGGTCTAAGTGTCAAGACAATCTTGACATAAAACGGAGGCATCATTTTCAATCATTCAATAATGATGTGGTTTTGGATGACAGTATTCTATGAGATATCATGGGAAAATAATAGGAGACATAATGGAAATACAGTATCGTCCAATTTGTGACCATAATGGGAATATACATAGCGCTTCCTTCACAGGAAATAATACATGTGACATAACGGGAATGTAGTAAGTATGTGGGTTTGGCTGGGATTATCCTACATCCTGCAGGGATATAATAACTGGGAAAACGCTATATTTGATACCGCCACGTTGTGGGATGAGCGAGTAAACATTGCATGTCATTTCCCAGAATCCCTTGCTGCAGTGGGAGCACTGTATGCTACTGTACTGTAGGTGATAATGGTTGAAATATATATATATATATATATATAGATATATATCTATATATATATATATATATATATATATATATATATATATATATATATACATACACATCAACCAGTACAATAATTTAAAAGGGGGGAATTAAAATGGTTGAAGTGGATAATGACAAGTATATACCGATCCAAAAAAACAACTCCTGAGCATGTATGTACTGCTTACATGGATGTACTATTAGCATGTACAGTGTTGTTTGTTACTGCAGTTACCAATTTATTTCCATTTTAAATATTTAATTTCTCTGAAATGGTGCAAGCAAATTGTATGAAAAGTTGCAAACGAATACATGAATGTTTTGTATCCAGAGTCAGGGGGATGAGATGAGATGGGGTCATGTTCATACAGTATTTGAACTGTACATTACTAAAAGAAGGCTTTTTTTCTATGCAGATACAGTATCGTGTTTCAAACACATGCTATACACACGTACACACACATACACATACACACACACACACACACACACACACACACACACACACGAGGTAATGTAAAGATGTGGGTGAACAGAGCGAAAAAGATTGTACTAGAAACGCTTATTAACATCAAAGGAATGGGCCTAAAGCAAAAGTTTGAACAGCAGCAGCAGCTGCAGTACCCCTGATATCTATGGATGGGACAGATACCCCCTGCAGACGCACGCACGCACGCACGCACACACAGGGAGGGGTCTGTAGTGTGACAGAGCACACCAGCTTCGCCACCAGGCACTCCTTCTTGAATTAAAATAAAACTATCTCCTTACCTCTTTCTGGATGCCCCCTCTTTACCAACAAGAGGGACAGGACCAGCTCTCCTCAGCTTCCATTTTCCTCTTCCTTTCCTCTCTCCCTTGAAAACTTTCTGCACCTGAGACAGTGGGAGGGAGGGAGATAGAGCATGAAACAGCACCCCAAATCCTGTCCCATTACAAGCAGCACAGGCTTCTGTCCCTCTACTCCTCTGCCTCCAGTCATTTGCATGGGAGGGAGGAGCTGCTTGCTCTCTCTCTCCCTCTTTCTCCCTCTCTCTCCTCTACCTCTCTCCCTCCCTCTCTCTTTTAGAAGCTTTACACCTGCCATCCTGCCTACAGTATGTGATCCAAATACATACACTGTAGGCACAGGCACCATGCGGCTTCTGCACCATAAAAGTTCATTTGAATCAAAAATAATGTCATCTTTTAAGTGAGGCGCTATTGAAATCTTGGGGGTCTAAGTGTCAAGACAATCTTGACATAAAACGGAGGCATCATTTTCAATCATTCAATAATGATGTGGTTTTGGATGACAGTATTCTATGAGATATCATGGGAAAATAATAGGAGACATAATGGAAATACAGTATCGTCCAATTTGTGACCATAATGGGAATATACATAGCGCTTCCTTCACAGGAAATAATACATGTGACATAACGGGAATGTAGTAAGTATGTGGGTTTGGCTGGGATTATCCTACATCCTGCAGGGATATAATAACTGGGAAAACGCTATATTTGATACCGCCACGTTGTGGGATGAGCGAGTAAACATTGCATGTCATTTCCCAGAATCCCTTGCTGCAGTGGGAGCACTGTATGCTACTGTACTGTAGGTGATAATGGTTGAAATATATATATATATATATATATAGATATATAGATATATATCTATATATATATATATATATATATATATACATACACATCAACCAGTACAATAATTTAAAAGGGGGGAATTAAAATGGTTGAAGTGGATAATGACAAGTATATACCGATCCAAAAAAACAACTCCTGAGCATGTATGTACTGCTTACATGGATGTACTATTAGCATGTACAGTGTTGTTTGTTACTGCAGTTACCAATTTATTTCCATTTTAAATATTTAATTTCTCTGAAATGGTGCAAGCAAATTGTATGAAAAGTTGCAAACGAATACATGAATGTTTTGTATCCAGAGTCAGGGGGATGAGATGAGATGGGGTCATGTTCATACAGTATTTGAACTGTACATTACTAAAAGAAGGCTTTTTTTCTATGCAGATACAGTATAGTGTTTCAAACACATGCTATACACACGTACACACACATACACACACACACACACACACACACACACACACGAGGTAATGTAAAGATGTGGGTGAACAGAGCGAAAAAGATTGTACTAGAAACGCTTATTAACATCAAAGGAATGGGCCTAAAGCAAAAGTTTGAACAGCAGCAGCAGCTGCAGTACCCCTGATATCTATGGATGGGACAGATACCCCCTGCAGACGCACGCACGCACGCACGCACACACACAGGGAGGGGTCTGTAGTGTGACAGAGCACACCAGCTTCACCACCAGGCACTCCTTCTTGAATTAAAATAAAACTATCTCCTTACCTCTTTCTGGATGCCCCCTCTTTACCAACAAGAGGGACAGGACCAGCTCTCCTCAGCTTCCATTTTCCTCTTCCTTTCCTCTCTCCCTTGAAAACTTTCTGCACCTGAGACAGTGGGAGGGAGGGAGATAGAGCATGAAACAGCACCCCAAATCCTGTCCCATTACAAGCAGCACAGGCTTCTGTCCCTCTACTCCTCTGCCTCCAGTCATTTGCATGGGAGGGAGGAGCTGCTTGCTCTCTCTCTCCCTCTTTCTCCCTCTCTCTCCTCTACCTCTCTCCCTCCCTCTCTCTTTTAGAAGCTTTACACCTGCCATCCTGCCTACAGTATGTGATGATATCACAATGTCTCTCTTACATCACAGACAGGCTGACATCATCACACAGGCTGGCGGCCAGCAAGAGACAGAAATGCAGATAGAGACACACTGACAAATACATACACTGTAGGCACAGGCACCATGCGGCTTCTGCACCATAAAAGTTCATTTGAATCAAAAATAATGTCATCTTTTAAGTGAGGCGCTATTGAAATCTTGGGGGTCTAAGTGTCAAGACAATCTTGACATAAAACGGAGGCATCATTTTCAATCATTCAATAATGATGTGGTTTTGGATGACAGTATTCTATGAGATATCATGGGAAAATAATAGGAGACATAATGGAAATACAGTATCGTCCAATTTGTGACCATAATGGGAATATACATAGCGCTTCCTTCACAGGAAATAATACATGTGACATAACGGGAATGTAGTAAGTATGTGGGTTTGGCTGGGATTATCCTACATCCTGCAGGGATATAATAACTGGGAAAACGCTATATTTGATACCGCCACGTTGTGGGATGAGCGAGTAAACATTGCATGTCATTTCCCAGAATCCCTTGCTGCAGTGGGAGCACTGTATGCTACTGTACTGTAGGTGATAATGGTTGAAATATATATATATATATATATATATAGATATATAGATATATATCTATATATATATATCTATATATATATATATATATATATATATATATATATATATATATATATATATACATACACATCAACCAGTACAATAATTTAAAAGGGGGGAATTAAAATGGTTGAAGTGGATAATGACAAGTATATACTGATCCAAAAAAACAACTCCTGAGCATGTATGTACTGCTTACATGGATGTACTATTAGCATGTACAGTGTTGTTTGTTACTGCAGTTACCAATTTATTTCCATTTTAAATATTTAATTTCTCTGAAATGGTGCAAGCAAATTGTATGAAAAGTTGCAAACGAATACATGAATGTTTTGTATCCAGAGTCAGGGGGATGAGATGAGATGGGGTCATGTTCATACAGTATTTGAACTGTACATTACTAAAAGAAGGCTTTTTTTCTATGCAGATACAGTATAGTGTTTCAAACACATGCTATACACACGTACACACACATACACATACACACACACACACACACACACACACACACACGAGGTAATGTAAAGATGTGGGTGAACAGAGCGAAAAAGATTGTACTAGAAACGCTTATTAACATCAAAGGAATGGGCCTAAAGCAAAAGTTTGAACAGCAGCAGCAGCTGCAGTACCCCTGATATCTATGGATGGGACAGATACCCCCTGCAGACGCACGCACGCACGCACGCACGCACACACACACACAGGGAGGGGTCTGTAGTGTGACAGAGCACACCAGCTTCGCCACCAGGCACTCCTTCTTGAATTAAAATAAAACTATCTCCTTACCTCTTTCTGGATGCCCCCTCTTTACCAACAAGAGGGACAGGACCAGCTCTCCTCAGCTTCCATTTTCCTCTTCCTTTCCTCTCTCCCTTGAAAACTTTCTGCACCTGAGACAGTGGGAGGGAGGGAGATAGAGCATGAAACAGCACCCCAAATCCTGTCCCATTACAAGCAGCACAGGCTTCTGTCCCTCTACTCCTCTGCCTCCAGTCATTTGCATGGGAGGGAGGAGCTGCTTGCTCTCTCTCTCCCTCTTTCTCCCTCTCTCTCCTCTACCTCTCTCCCTCCCTCTCTCTTTTAGAAGCTTTACACCTGCCATCCTGCCTACAGTATGTGATGATATCACAATGTCTCTCTTACATCACAGACAGGCTGACATCATCACACAGGCTGGCGGCCAGCAAGAGACAGAAATGCAGATAGAGACACACTGACAAATACATACACTGTAGGCACAGGCACCATGCGGCTTCTGCACCATAAAAGTTCATTTGAATCAAAAATAATGTCATCTTTTAAGTGAGGCGCTATTGAAATCTTGGGGGTCTAAGTGTCAAGACAATCTTGACATAAAACGGAGGCATCATTTTCAATCATTCAATAATGATGTGGTTTTGGATGACAGTATTCTATGAGATATCATGGGAAAATAATAGGAGACATAATGGAAATACAGTATCGTCCAATTTGTGACCATAATGGGAATATACATAGCGCTTCCTTCACAGGAAATAATACATGTGACATAACGGGAATGTAGTAAGTATGTGGGTTTGGCTGGGATTATGCTACATCCTGCAGGGATATAATAACTGGGAAAACGCTATATTTGATACCGCCACGTTGTGGGATGAGCGAGTAAACATTGCATGTCATTTCCCAGAATCCCTTGCTGCAGTGGGAGCACTGTATGCTACTGTACTGTAGGTGATAATGGTTGAAATATATATATATATATATATATAGATATATAGATATATATCTATATATATATATATATATATATACATACACATCAACCAGTACAATAATTTAAAAGGGGGGAATTAAAATGGTTGAAGTGGATAATGACAAGTATATACCGATCCAAAAAAACAACTCCTGAGCATGTATGTACTGCTTACATGGATGTACTATTAGCATGTACAGTGTTGTTTGTTACTGCAGTTACCAATTTATTTCCATTTTAAATATTTAATTTCTCTGAAATGGTGCAAGCAAATTGTATGAAAAGTTGCAAACGAATACATGAATGTTTTGTATCCAGAGTCAGGGGGATGAGATGAGATGGGGTCATGTTCATACAGTATTTGAACTGTACATTACTAAAAGAAGGCTTTTTTTCTATGCAGATACAGTATAGTGTTTCAAACACATGCTATACACACGTACACACACATACACATACACACACACACACACACACACACACGAGGTAATGTAAAGATGTGGGTGAACAGAGCGAAAAAGATTGTACTAGAAACGCTTATTAACATCAAAGGAATGGGCCTAAAGCAAAAGTTTGAACAGAAGCAGCAGCTGCAGTACCCCTGATATCTATGGATGGGACAGATACCCCCTGCAGACGCACGCACGCACGCACACACACAGGGAGGGGTCTGTAGTGTGACAGAGCACACCAGCTTCGCCACCAGGCACTCCTTCTTGAATTAAAATAAAACTATCTCCTTACCTCTTTCTGGATGCCCCCTCTTTACCAACAAGAGGGACAGGACCAGCTCTCCTCAGCTTCCATTTTCCTCTTCCTTTCTTCTCTCCCTTGAAAACTTTCTGCACCTGAGACAGTGGGAGGGAGGGAGATAGAGCATGAAACAGCACCCCAAATCCTGTCCCATTACAAGCAGCACAGGCTTCTGTCCCTCTACTCCTCTGCCTCCAATCATTTGCATGGGAGGGAGGAGCTGCTTGCTCTCTCTCTCCCTCTTTCTCCCTCTCTCTCCTCTACCTCTCTCCCTCCCTCTCTCTTTTAGAAGCTTTACACCTGCCATCCTCCCTACAGTATGTGATGATATCACAATGTCTCTCTTACATCACAGACAGGCTGACATCATCACACAGGCTGGCGGCCAGCAAGAGACAGAAATGCAGATAGAGACACACTGACAAATACATACACTGTAGGCACAGGCACCATGCGGCTTCTGCACCATAAAAGTTCATTTGAATCAAAAATAATGTCATCTTTTAAGTGAGGCGCTATTGAAATCTTGGGGGTCTAAGTGTCAAGACAATCTTGACATAAAACGGAGGCATCATTTTCAATCATTCAATAATGATGTGGTTTTGGATGACAGTATTCTATGAGATATCATGGGAAAATAATAGGAGACATAATGGAAATACAGTATCGTCCAATTTGTGACCATAATGGGAATATACATAGCGCTTCCTTCACAGGAAATAATACATGTGACATAACGGGAATGTAGTAAGTATGTGGGTTTGGCTGGGATTATCCTACATCCTGCAGGGATATAATAACTGGGAAAACGCTATATTTGATACCGCCACGTTGTGGGATGAGCGAGTAAACATTGCATGTCATTTCCCAGAATCCCTTGCTGCAGTGGGAGCACTGTATGCTACTGTACTGTAGGTGATAATGGTTGAAATATATATATATATATATATATATATAGATATATAGATATATATCTATATATATATATATATATATATATATATATATATATATATATATATATATATATATATATATATACATACACATCAACCAGTACAATAATTTAAAAGGGGGGAATTAAAATGGTTGAAGTGGATAATGACAAGTATATACCGATCCAAAAAAACAACTCCTGAGCATGTATGTACTGCTTACATGGATGTACTATTAGCATGTACAGTGTTGTTTGTTACTGCAGTTACCAATTTATTTCCATTTTAAATATTTAATTTCTCTGAAATGGTGCAAGCAAATTGTATGAAAAGTTGCAAACGAATACATGAATGTTTTGTATCCAGAGTCAGGGGGATGAGATGAGATGGGGTCATGTTCATACAGTATTTGAACTGTACATTACTAAAAGAAGGCTTTTTTTCTATGCAGATACAGTATAGTGTTTCAAACACATGCTATACACACGTACACACACATACACATACACACACACACACACACACACACACACACGAGGTAATGTAAAGATGTGGGTGAACAGAGCGAAAAAGATTGTACTAGAAACACTTATTAACATCAAAGGAATGGGCCTAAAGCAAAAGTTTGAACAGCAGCAGCAGCTGCAGTACCCCTGATATCTATGGATGGGACAGATACCCCCTGCAGACGCACGCACGCACGCACGCACGCACACACAGGGAGGGGTCTGTAGTGTGACAGAGCACACCAGCTTCGCCACCAGGCACTCCTTCTTGAATTAAAATAAAACTATCTCCTTACCTCTTTCTGGATGCCCCCTCTTTACCAACAAGAGGGACAGGACCAGCTCTCCTCAGCTTCCATTTTCCTCTTCCTTTCCTCTCTCCCTTGAAAACTTTCTGCACCTGAGACAGTGGGAGGGAGGGAGATAGAGCATGAAACAGCACCCCAAATCCTGTCCCATTACAAGCAGCACAGGCTTCTGTCCCTCTACTCCTCTGCCTCCAGTCATTTGCATGGGAGGGAGGAGCTGCTTGCTCTCTCTCTCCCTCTTTCTCCCTCTCTCTCCTCTACCTCTCTCCCTCCCTCTCTCTTTTAGAAGCTTTACACCTGCCATCCTGCCTACAGTATGTGATGATATCACAATGTCTCTCTTACATCACAGACAGGCTGACATCATCACACAGGCTGGCGGCCAGCAAGAGACAGAAATGCAGATAGAGACACACTGACAAATACATACACTGTAGGCACAGGCACCATGCGGCTTCTGCACCATAAAAGTTCATTTGAATCAAAAATAATGTCATCTTTTAAGTGAGGCGCTATTGAAATCTTGGGGGTCTAAGTGTCAAGACAATCTTGACATAAAACGGAGGCATCATTTTCAATCATTCAATAATGATGTGGTTTTGGATGACAGTATTCTATGAGATATCATGGGAAAATAATAGGAGACATAATGAAAATACAGTATCGTCCAATTTGTGACCATAATGGGAATATACATAGCGCTTCCTTCACAGGAAATAATACATGTGACATAACGGGAATGTAGTAAGTATGTGGGTTTGGCTGGGATTATCCTACATCCTGCAGGGATATAATAACTGGGAAAACGCTATATTTGATACCGCCACGTTGTGGGATGAGCGAGTAAACATTGCATGTCATTTCCCAGAATCCCTTGCTGCAGTGGGAGCACTGTATGCTACTGTACTGTAGGTGATAATGGTTGAAATATATATATATATATATATATATAGATATATAGATATATATCTATATATATATATCTATATATATATATATATATATATATATATATATATATATATATATATATATACATACACATCAACCAGTACAATAATTTAAAAGGGGGGAATTAAAATGGTTGAAGTGGATAATGACAAGTATATACCGATCCAAAAAAACAACTCCTGAGCATGTATGTACTGCTTACATGGATGTACTATTAGCATGTACAGTGTTGTTTGTTACTGCAGTTACCAATTTATTTCCATTTTAAATATTTAATTTCTCTGAAATGGTGCAAGCAAATTGTATGAAAAGTTGCAAACGAATACATGAATGTTTTGTATCCAGAGTCAGGGGGATGAGATGAGATGGGGTCATGTTCATACAGTATTTGAACTGTACATTACTAAAAGAAGGCTTTTTTTCTATGCAGATACAGTATAGTGTTTCAAACACATGCTATACACACGTACACACACATACACATACACACACACACACACACACACACACGAGGTAATGTAAAGATGTGGGTGAACAGAGCGAAAAAGATTGTACTAGAAACGCTTATTAACATCAAAGGAATGGGCCTAAAGCAAAAGTTTGAACAGCAGCAGCAGCTGCAGTACCCCTGATATCTATGGATGGGACAGATACCCCCTGCAGACGCACGCACGCACGCACGCACGCACACACAGGGAGGGGTCTGTAGTGTGACAGAGCACACCAGCTTCGCCACCAGGCACTCCTTCTTGAATTAAAATAAAACTATCTCCTTACCTCTTTCTGGATGCCCCCTCTTTACCAACAAGAGGGACAGGACCAGCTCTCCTCAGCTTCCATTTTCCTCTTCCTTTCCTCTCTCCCTTGAAAACTTTCTGCACCTGAGACAGTGGGAGGGAGGGAGATAGAGCATGAAACAGCACCCCAAATCCTGTCCCATTACAAGCAGCACAGGCTTCTGTCCCTCTACTCCTCTGCCTCCAGTCATTTGCATGGGAGGGAGGAGCTGCTTGCTCTCTCTCTCCCTCTTTCTCCCTCTCTCTCCTCTACCTCTCTCCCTCCCTCTCTCTTTTAGAAGCTTTACACCTGCCATCCTGCCTACAGTATGTGATGATATCACAATGTCTCTCTTACATCACAGACAGGCTGACATCATCACACAGGCTGGCGGCCAGCAAGAGACAGAAATGCAGATAGAGACACACTGACAAATACATACACTGTAGGCACAGGCACCATGCGGCTTCTGCACCATAAAAGTTCATTTGAATCAAAAATAATGTCATCTTTTAAGTGAGGCGCTATTGAAATCTTGGGGGTCTAAGTGTCAAGACAATCTTGACATAAAACGGAGGCATCATTTTCAATCATTCAATAATGATGTGGTTTTGGATGACAGTATTCTATGAGATATCATGGGAAAATAATAGGAGACATAATGGAAATACAGTATCGTCCAATTTGTGACCATAATGGGAATATACATAGCGCTTCCTTCACAGGAAATAATACATGTGACATAACGGGAATGTAGTAAGTATGTGGGTTTGGCTGGGATTATCCTACATCCTGCAGGGATATAATAACTGGGAAAACGCTATATTTGATACCGCCACGTTGTGGGATGAGCGAGTAAACATTGCATGTCATTTCCCAGAATCCCTTGCTGCAGTGGGAGCACTGTATGCTACTGTACTGTAGGTGATAATGGTTGAAATATATATATATATATATATATATAGATATATAGATATATATCTATATATATATATATATATATATACATACACATCAACCAGTACAATAATTTAAAAGGGGGGAATTAAAATGGTTGAAGTGGATAATGACAAGTATATACCGATCCAAAAAAACAACTCCTGAGCATGTATGTACTGCTTACATGGATGTACTATTAGCATGTACAGTGTTGTTTGTTACTGCAGTTACCAATTTATTTCCATTTTAAATATTTAATTTCTCTGAAATGGTGCAAGCAAATTGTATGAAAAGTTGCAAACGAATACATGAATGTTTTGTATCCAGAGTCAGGGGGATGAGATGAGATGGGGTCATGTTCATACAGTATTTGAACTGTACATTACTAAAAGAAGGCTTTTTTTCTATGCAGATACAGTATAGTGTTTCAAACACATGCTATACACACGTACACACACATACACATACACACACACACACACACACACACACACACACACAAGGTAATGTAAAGATGTGGGTGAACAGAGCGAAAAAGATTGTACTAGAAACGCTTATTAACATCAAAGGAATGGGCCTAAAGCAAAAGTTTGAACAGCAGCAGCAGCTGCAGTACCCCTGATATCTATGGATGGGACAGATACCCCCTGCAGACGCACGCACGCACGCACGCACGCACACACACAGGGAGGGGTCTGTAGTGTGACAGAGCACACCAGCTTCGCCACCAGGCACTCCTTCTTGAATTAAAATAAAACTATCTCCTTACCTCTTTCTGGATGCCCCCTCTTTACCAACAAGAGGGACAGGACCAGCTCTCCTCAGCTTCCATTTTCCTCTTCCTTTCCTCTCTCCCTTGAAAACTTTCTGCACCTGAGACAGTGGGAGGGAGGGAGATAGAGCATGAAACAGCACCCCAAATCCTGTCCCATTACAAGCAGCACAGGCTTCTGTCCCTCTACTCCTCTGCCTCCAGTCATTTGCATGGGAGGGAGGAGCTGCTTGCTCTCTCTCTCCCTCTTTCTCCCTCTCTCTCCTCTACCTCTCTCCCTCCCTCTCTCTTTTAGAAGCTTTACACCTGCCATCCTGCCTACAGTATGTGATGATATCACAATGTCTCTCTTACATCACAGACAGGCTGACATCATCACACAGGCTGGCGGCCAGCAAGAGACAGAAATGCAGATAGAGACACACTGACAAATACATACACTGTAGGCACAGGCACCATGCGGCTTCTGCACCATAAAAGTTCATTTGAATCAAAAATAATGTCATCTTTTAAGTGAGGCGCTATTGAAATCTTGGGGGTCTAAGTGTCAAGACAATCTTGACATAAAACGGAGGCATCATTTTCAATCATTCAATAATGATGTGGTTTTGGATGACAGTATTCTATGAGATATCATGGGAAAATAATAGGAGACATAATGGAAATACAGTATCGTCCAATTTGTGACCATAATGGGAATATACATAGCGCTTCCTTCACAGGAAATAATACATGTGACATAACGGGAATGTAGTAAGTATGTGGGTTTGGCTGGGATTATCCTACATCCTGCAGGGATATAATAACTGGGAAAACGCTATATTTGATACCGCCACGTTGTGGGATGAGCGAGTAAACATTGCATGTCATTTCCCAGAATCCCTTGCTGCAGTGGGAGCACTGTATGCTACTGTACTGTAGGTGATAATGGTTGAAATATATATATATATATATAGATATATAGATATATATCTATATATATATATATATATATATATATATATATATATATATATATATATATATATATATATATATATACATACACATCAACCAGTACAATAATTTAAAAGGGGGGAATTAAAATGGTTGAAGTGGATAATGACAAGTATATACCGATCCAAAAAAACAACTCCTGAGCATGTATGTACTGCTTACATGGATGTACTATTAGCATGTACAGTGTTGTTTGTTACTGCAGTTACCAATTTATTTCCATTTTAAATATTTAATTTCTCTGAAATGGTGCAAGCAAATTGTATGAAAAGTTGCAAACGAATACATGAATGTTTTGTATCCAGAGTCAGGGGGATGAGATGAGATGGGGTCATGTTCATACAGTATTTGAACTGTACATTACTAAAAGAAGGCTTTTTTTCTATGCAGATACAGTATAGTGTTTCAAACACATGCTATACACACGTACACACACATACACATACACACACACACACACACACACACACGAGGTAATGTAAAGATGTGGGTGAACAGAGCGAAAAAGATTGTACTAGAAACGCTTATTAACATCAAAGGAATGGGCCTAAAGCAAAAGTTTGAACAGCAGCAGCAGCTGCAGTACCCCTGATATCTATGGATGGGACAGATACCCCCTGCAGACGCACGCACGCACGCACGCACGCACACACAGGGAGGGGTCTGTAGTGTGACAGAGCACACCAGCTTCGCCACCAGGCACTCCTTCTTGAATTAAAATAAAACTATCTCCTTACCTCTTTCTGGATGCCCCCTCTTTACCAACAAGAGGGACAGGACCAGCTCTCCTCAGCTTCCATTTTCCTCTTCCTTTCCTCTCTCCCTTGAAAACTTTCTGCACCTGAGACAGTGGGAGGGAGGGAGATAGAGCATGAAACAGCACCCCAAATCCTGTCCCATTACAAGCAGCACAGGCTTCTGTCCCTCTACTCCTCTGCCTCCAGTCATTTGCATGGGAGGGAGGAGCTGCTTGCTCTCTCTCTCCCTCTTTCTCCCTCTCTCTCCTCTACCTCTCTCCCTCCCTCTCTCTTTTAGAAGCTTTACACCTGCCATCCTGCCTACAGTATGTGATGATATCACAATGTCTCTCTTACATCACAGACAGGCTGACATCATCACACAGGCTGGCGGCCAGCAAGAGACAGAAATGCAGATAGAGACACACTGACAAATACATACACTGTAGGCACAGGCACCATGCGGCTTCTGCACCATAAAAGTTCATTTGAATCAAAAATAATGTCATCTTTTAAGTGAGGCGCTATTGAAATCTTGGGGGTCTAAGTGTCAAGACAATCTTGACATAAAACGGAGGCATCATTTTCAATCATTCAATAATGATGTGGTTTTGGATGACAGTATTCTATGAGATATCATGGGAAAATAATAGGAGACATAATGGAAATACAGTATCGTCCAATTTGTGACCATAATGGGAATATACATAGCGCTTCCTTCACAGGAAATAATACATGTGACATAACGGGAATGTAGTAAGTATGTGGGTTTGGCTGGGATTATCCTACATCCTGCAGGGATATAATAACTGGGAAAACGCTATATTTGATACCGCCACGTTGTGGGATGAGCGAGTAAACATTGCATGTCATTTCCCAGAATCCCTTGCTGCAGTGGGAGCACTGTATGCTACTGTACTGTAGGTGATAATGGTTGAAATATATATATATATATATATATATAGATATATAGATATATATCTATATATATATATATATATATATATATATATATATATATATATATATATATATATATACATACACATCAACCAGTACAATAATTTAAAAGGGGGGAATTAAAATGGTTGAAGTGGATAATGACAAGTATATACCGATCCAAAAAAACAACTCCTGAGCATGTATGTACTGCTTACATGGATGTACTATTAGCATGTACAGTGTTGTTTGTTACTGCAGTTACCAATTTATTTCCATTTTAAATATTTAATTTCTCTGAAATGGTGCAAGCAAATTGTATGAAAAGTTGCAAACGAATACATGAATGTTTTGTATCCAGAGTCAGGGGGATGAGATGAGATGGGGTCATGTTCATACAGTATTTGAACTGTACATTACTAAAAGAAGGCTTTTTTTCTATGCAGATACAGTATAGTGTTTCAAACACATGCTATACACACGTACACACACATACACATACACACACACACACACACACACGAGGTAATGTAAAGATGTGGGTGAACAGAGCGAAAAAGATTGTACTAGAAACGCTTATTAACATCAAAGGAATGGGCCTAAAGCAAAAGTTTGAACAGCAGCAGCAGCTGCAGTACCCCTGATATCTATGGATGGGACAGATACCCCCTGCAGACGCACGCACGCACGCACACACAGGGAGGGGTCTGTAGTGTGACAGAGCACACCAGCTTCGCCACCAGGCACTCCTTCTTGAATTAAAATAAAACTATCTCCTTACCTCTTTCTGGATGCCCCCTCTTTACCAACAAGAGGGACAGGACCAGCTCTCCTCAGCTTCCATTTTCCTCTTCCTTTCCTCTCTCCCTTGAAAACTTTCTGCACCTGAGACAGTGGGAGGGAGGGAGATAGAGCATGAAACAGCACCCCAAATCCTGTCCCATTACAAGCAGCACAGGCTTCTGTCCCTCTACTCCTCTGCCTCCAGTCATTTGCATGGGAGGGAGGAGCTGCTTGCTCTCTCTCTCCCTCTTTCTCCCTCTCTCTCCTCTACCTCTCTCCCTCCCTCTCTCTTTTAGAAGCTTTACACCTGCCATCCTGCCTACAGTATGTGATGATATCACAATGTCTCTCTTACATCACAGACAGGCTGACATCATCACACAGGCTGGCGGCCAGCAAGAGACAGAAATGCAGATAGAGACACACTGACAAATACATACACTGTAGGCACAGGCACCATGCGGCTTCTGCACCATAAAAGTTCATTTGAATCAAAAATAATGTCATCTTTTAAGTGAGGCGCTATTGAAATCTTGGGGGTTTAAGTGTCAAGACAATCTTGACATAAAACGGAGGCATCATTTTCAATCATTCAATAATGATGTGGTTTTGGATGACAGTATTCTATGAGATATCATGGGAAAATAATAGGAGACATAATGGAAATACAGTATCGTCCAATTTGTGACCATAATGGGAATATACATAGCGCTTCCTTCACAGGAAATAATACATGTGACATAACGGGAATGTAGTAAGTATGTGGGTTTGGCTGGGATTATCCTACATCCTGCAGGGATATAATAACTGGGAAAACGCTATATTTGATACCGCCACGTTGTGGGATGAGCGAGTAAACATTGCATGTCATTTCCCAGAATCCCTTGCTGCAGTGGGAGCACTGTATGCTACTGTACTGTAGGTGATAATGGTTGAAATATATATATATATATATATATATAGATATATAGATATATATCTATATATATATATATATATATATATATATATATATATATATATATATATATATATATATATATATATATATACATACACATCAACCAGTACAATAATTTAAAAGGGGGGAATTAAAATGGTTGAAGTGGATAATGACAAGTATATACCGATCCAAAAAAACAACTCCTGAGCATGTATGTACTGCTTACATGGATGTACTATTAGCATGTACAGTGTTGTTTGTTACTGCAGTTACCAATTTATTTCCATTTTAAATATTTAATTTCTCTGAAATGGTGCAAGCAAATTGTATGAAAAGTTGCAAACGAATACATGAATGTTTTGTATCCAGAGTCAGGGGGATGAGATGAGATGGGGTCATGTTCATACAGTATTTGAACTGTACATTACTAAAAGAAGGCTTTTTTTCTATGCAGATACAGTATAGTGTTTCAAACACATGCTATACACACGTACACACACATACACATACACACACACACACACACACACACACACGAGGTAATGTAAAGATGTGGGTGAACAGAGCGAAAAAGATTGTACTAGAAACGCTTATTAACATCAAAGGAATGGGCCTAAAGCAAAAGTTTGAACAGCAGCAGCAGCTGCAGTACCCGTGATATCTATGGATGGGACAGATACCCCCTGCAGATGCACGCACGCACGCACGCACACACACAGGGAGGGGTCTGTAGTGTGACAGAGCACACCAGCTTCGCCACCAGGCACTCCTTCTTGAATTAAAATAAAACTATCTCCTTACCTCTTTCTGGATGCCCCCTCTTTACCAACAAGAGGGACAGGACCAGCTCTCCTCAGCTTCCATTTTCCTCTTCCTTTCCTCTCTCCCTTGAAAACTTTCTGCACCTGAGACAGTGGGAGGGAGGGAGATAGAGCATGAAACAGCACCCCAAATCCTGTCCCATTACAAGCAGCACAGGCTTCTGTCCCTCTACTCCTCTGCCTCCAGTCATTTGCATGGGAGGGAGGAGCTGCTTGCTCTCTCTCTCCCTCTTTCTCCCTCTCTCTCCTCTACCTCTCTCCCTCCCTCTCTCTTTTAGAAGCTTTACACCTGCCATCCTGCCTACAGTATGTGATGATATCACAATGTCTCTCTTACATCACAGACAGGCTGACATCATCACACAGGCTGGCGGCCAGCAAGAGACAGAAATGCAGATAGAGACACACTGACAAATACATACACTGTAGGCACAGGCACCATGCGGCTTCTGCACCATAAAAGTTCATTTGAATCAAAAATAATGTCATCTTTTAAGTGAGGCGCTATTGAAATCTTGGGGGTCTAAGTGTCAAGACAATCTTGACATAAAACGGAGGCATCATTTTCAATCATTCAATAATGATGTGGTTTTGGATGACAGTATTCTATGAGATATCATGGGAAAATAATAGGAGACATAATGGAAATACAGTATCGTCCAATTTGTGACCATAATGGGAATATACATAGCGCTTCCTTCACAGGAAATAATACATGTGACATAACGGGAATGTAGTAAGTATGTGGGTTTGGCTGGGATTATCCTACATCCTGCAGGGATATAATAACTGGGAAAACGCTATATTTGATACCGCCACGTTGTGGGATGAGCGAGTAAACATTGCATGTCATTTCCCAGAATCCCTTGCTGCAGTGGGAGCACTGTATGCTACTGTACTGTAGGTGATAATGGTTGAAATATATATATATATATATATATATATATAGATATATAGATATATATCTATATATATATATATATATATATATATATATATACATACACATCAACCAGTACAATAATTTAAAAGGGGGGAATTAAAATGGTTGAAGTGGATAATGACAAGTATATACCGATCCAAAAAAACAACTCCTGAGCATGTATGTACTGCTTACATGGATGTACTATTAGCATGTACAGTGTTGTTTGTTACTGCAGTTACCAATTTATTTCCATTTTAAATATTTAATTTCTCTGAAATGGTGCAAGCAAATTGTATGAAAAGTTGCAAACGAATACATGAATGTTTTGTATCCAGAGTCAGGGGGATGAGATGAGATGGGGTCATGTTCATACAGTATTTGAACTGTACATTACTAAAAGAAGGCTTTTTTTCTATGCAGATACAGTATAGTGTTTCAAACACATGCTATACACACGTACACACACATACACATACACACACACACACACACACACACACACGAGGTAATGTAAAGATGTGGGTGAACAGAGCGAAAAAGATTGTACTAGAAACGCTTATTAACATCAAAGGAATGGGCCTAAAGCAAAAGTTTGAACAGCAGCAGCAGCTGCAGTACCCCTGATATCTATGGATGGGACAGATACCCCCTGCAGACGCACGCACGCACGCACGCACGCACGCACACACACAGGGAGGGGTCTGTAGTGTGACAGAGCACACCAGCTTCGCCACCAGGCACTCCTTCTTGAATTAAAATAAAACTATCTCCTTACCTCTTTCTGGATGCCCCCTCTTTACCAACAAGAGGGACAGGACCAGCTCTCCTCAGCTTCCATTTTCCTCTTCCTTTCCTCTCTCCCTTGAAAACTTTCTGCACCTGAGACAGTGGGAGGGAGGGAGATAGAGCATGAAACAGCACCCCAAATCCTGTCCCATTACAAGCAGCACAGGCTTCTGTCCCTCTACTCCTCTGCCTCCAGTCATTTGCATGGGAGGGAGGAGCTGCTTGCTCTCTCTCTCCCTCTTTCTCCCTCTCTCTCCTCTACCTCTCTCCCTCCCTCTCTCTTTTAGAAGCTTTACACCTGCCATCCTGCCTACAGTATGTGATGATATCACAATGTCTCTCTTACATCACAGACAGGCTGACATCATCACACAGGCTGGCGGCCAGCAAGAGACAGAAATGCAGATAGAGACACACTGACAAATACATACACTGTAGGCACAGGCACCATGCGGCTTCTGCACCATAAAAGTTCATTTGAATCAAAAATAATGTCATCTTTTAAGTGAGGCGCTATTGAAATCTTGGGGGTCTAAGTGTCAAGACAATCTTGACATAAAACGGAGGCATCATTTTCAATCATTCAATAATGATGTGGTTTTGGATGACAGTATTCTATGAGATATCATGGGAAAATAATAGGAGACATAATGGAAATACAGTATCGTCCAATTTGTGACCATAATGGGAATATACATAGCGCTTCCTTCACAGGAAATAATACATGTGACATAACGGGAATGTAGTAAGTATGTGGGTTTGGCTGGGATTATCCTACATCCTGCAGGGATATAATAACTGGGAAAACGCTATATTTGATACCGCCACGTTGTGGGATGAGCGAGTAAACATTGCATGTCATTTCCCAGAATCCCTTGCTGCAGTGGGAGCACTGTATGCTACTGTACTGTAGGTGATAATGGTTGAAATATATATATATATATATATATATATATATATATATATAGATATATAGATATATATCTATATATATATATATATATATATATATATATATATATATATATATATATATATATATATATATATATATATATATATACATACACATCAACCAGTACAATAATTTAAAAGGGGGGAATTAAAATGGTTGAAGTGGATAATGACAAGTATATACCGATCCAAAAAAACAACTCCTGAGCATGTATGTACTGCTTACATGGATGTACTATTAGCATGTACAGTGTTGTTTGTTACTGCAGTTACCAATTTATTTCCATTTTAAATATTTAATTTCTCTGAAATGGTGCAAGCAAATTGTATGAAAAGTTGCAAACGAATACATGAATGTTTTGTATCCAGAGTCAGGGGGATGAGATGAGATGGGGTCATGTTCATACAGTATTTGAACTGTACATTACTAAAAGAAGGCTTTTTTTCTATGCAGATACAGTATAGTGTTTCAAACACATGCTATACACACGTACACACACATACACATACACACACACACACACACACGAGGTAATGTAAAGATGTGGGTGAACAGAGCGAAAAAGATTGTACTAGAAACGCTTATTAACATCAAAGGAATGGGCCTAAAGCAAAAGTTTGAACAGCAGCAGCTGCAGTACCCCTGATATCTATGGATGGGACAGATACCCCCTGCAGACGCACGCACGCACGCACGCACGCACGCACGCACACACACAGGGAGGGGTCTGTAGTGTGACAGAGCACACCAGCTTCGCCACCAGGCACTCCTTCTTGAATTAAAATAAAACTATCTCCTTACCTCTTTCAGGATGCCCCCTCTTTACCAACAAGAGGGACAGGACCAGCTCTCCTCAGCTTCCATTTTCCTCTTCCTTTCCTCTCTCCCTTGAAAACTTTCTGCACCTGAGACAGTGGGAGGGAGGGAGATAGAGCATGAAACAGCACCCCAAATCCTGTCCCATTACAAGCAGCACAGGCTTCTGTCCCTCTACTCCTCTGCCTCCAGTCATTTGCATGGGAGGGAGGAGCTGCTTGCTCTCTCTCTCCCTCTTTCTCCCTCTCTCTCCTCTACCTCTCTCCCTCCCTCTCTCTTTTAGAAGCTTTACACCTGCCATCCTGCCTACAGTATGTGATGATATCACAATGTCTCTCTTACATCACAGACAGGCTGACATCATCACACAGGCTGGCGGCCAGCAAGAGACAGAAATGCAGATAGAGACACACTGACAAATACATACACTGTAGGCACAGGCACCATGCGGCTTCTGCACCATAAAAGTTCATTTGAATCAAAAATAATGTCATCTTTTAAGTGAGGCGCTATTGAAATCTTGGGGGTCTAAGTGTCAAGACAATCTTGACATAAAACGGAGGCATCATTTTCAATCATTCAATAATGATGTGGTTTTGGATGACAGTATTCTATGAGATATCATGGGAAAATAATAGGAGACATAATGGAAATACAGTATCGTCCAATTTGTGACCATAATGGGAATATACATAGCGCTTCCTTCACAGGAAATAATACATGTGACATAACGGGAATGTAGTAAGTATGTGGGTTTGGCTGGGATTATCCTACATCCTGCAGGGATATAATAACTGGGAAAACGCTATATTTGATACCGCCACGTTGTGGGATGAGCGAGTAAACATTGCATGTCATTTCCCAGAATCCCTTGCTGCAGTGGGAGCACTGTATGCTACTGTACTGTAGGTGATAATGGTTGAAATATATATATATATATATATATATAGATATATATCTATATATATATATATATATATATATATATATATATATATATATATATATATATATATACATACACATCAACCAGTACAATAATTTAAAAGGGGGGAATTAAAATGGTTGAAGTGGATAATGACAAGTATATACCGATCCAAAAAAACAACTCCTGAGCATGTATGTACTGCTTACATGGATGTACTATTAGCATGTACAGTGTTGTTTGTTACTGCAGTTACCAATTTATTTCCATTTTAAATATTTAATTTCTCTGAAATGGTGCAAGCAAATTGTATGAAAAGTTGCAAACGAATACATGAATGTTTTGTATCCAGAGTCAGGGGGATGAGATGAGATGGGGTCATGTTCATACAGTATTTGAACTGTACATTACTAAAAGAAGGCTTTTTTTCTATGCAGATACAGTATAGTGTTTCAAACACATGCTATACACACGTACACACACATACACATACACACACACACACACACACACACACGAGGTAATGTAAAGATGTGGGTGAACAGAGCGAAAAAGATTGTACTAGAAACGCTTATTAACATCAAAGGAATGGGCCTAAAGCAAAAGTTTGAACAGCAGCAGCAGCTGCAGTACCCTTGATATCTATGGATGGGACAGATACCCCCTGCAGACGCACGCACGCACACACACACACACAGGGAGGGGTCTGTAGTGTGACAGAGCACACCAGCTTCGCCACCAGGCACTCCTTCTTGAATTAAAATAAAACTATCTCCTTACCTCTTTCTGGATGCCCCCTCTTTACCAACAAGAGGGACAGGACCAGCTCTCCTCAGCTTCCATTTTCCTCTTCCTTTCCTCTCTCCCTTGAAAACTTTCTGCACCTGAGACAGTGGGAGGGAGGGAGATAGAGCATGAAACAGCACCCCAAATCCTGTCCCATTACAAGCAGCACAGGCTTCTGTCCCTCTACTCCTCTGCCTCCAGTCATTTGCATGGGAGGGAGGAGCTGCTTGCTCTCTCTCTCCCTCTTTCTCCCTCTCTCTCCTCTACCTCTCTCCCTCCCTCTCTCTTTTAGAAGCTTTACACCTGCCATCCTGCCTACAGTATGTGATGATATCACAATGTCTCTCTTACATCACAGACAGGCTGACATCATCACACAGGCTGGCGGCCAGCAAGAGACAGAAATGCAGATAGAGACACACTGACAAATACATACACTGTAGGCACAGGCACCATGCGGCTTCTGCACCATAAAAGTTCATTTGAATCAAAAATAATGTCATCTTTTAAGTGAGGCGCTATTGAAATCTTGGGGGTCTAAGTGTCAAGACAATCTTGACATAAAACGGAGGCATCATTTTCAATCATTCAATAATGATGTGGTTTTGGATGACAGTATTCTATGAGATATCATGGGAAAATAATAGGAGACATAATGGAAATACAGTATCGTCCAATTTGTGACCATAATGGGAATATACATAGCGCTTCCTTCACAGGAAATAATACATGTGACATAACGGGAATGTAGTAAGTATGTGGGTTTGGCTGGGATTATCCTACATCCTGCAGGGATATAATAACTGGGAAAACGCTATATTTGATACCGCCACGTTGTGGGATGAGCGAGTAAACATTGCATGTCATTTCCCAGAATCCCTTGCTGCAGTGGGAGCACTGTATGCTACTGTACTGTAGGTGATAATGGTTGAAATATATATATATATATATATATAGATATATATCTATATATATATATATATATATATATATATATATATATATATATATATATATATACATACACATCAACCAGTACAATAATTTAAAAGGGGGGAATTAAAATGGTTGAAGTGGATAATGACAAGTATATACCGATCCAAAAAAACAACTCCTGAGCATGTATGTACTGCTTACATGGATGTACTATTAGCATGTACAGTGTTGTTTGTTACTGCAGTTACCAATTTATTTCCATTTTAAATATTTAATTTCTCTGAAATGGTGCAAGCAAATTGTATGAAAAGTTGCAAACGAATACATGAATGTTTTGTATCCAGAGTCAGGGGGATGAGATGAGATGGGGTCATGTTCATACAGTATTTGAACTGTACATTACTAAAAGAAGGCTTTTTTTCTATGCAGATACAGTATCGTGTTTCAAACACATGCTATACACACGTACACACACATACACATACACACACACACACACACACACACACACACACACACACGAGGTAATGTAAAGATGTGGGTGAACAGAGCGAAAAAGATTGTACTAGAAACGCTTATTAACATCAAAGGAATGGGCCTAAAGCAAAAGTTTGAACAGCAGCAGCAGCTGCAGTACCCCTGATATCTATGGATGGGACAGATACCCCCTGCAGACGCACGCACGCACGCACGCACACACAGGGAGGGGTCTGTAGTGTGACAGAGCACACCAGCTTCGCCACCAGGCACTCCTTCTTGAATTAAAATAAAACTATCTCCTTACCTCTTTCTGGATGCCCCCTCTTTACCAACAAGAGGGACAGGACCAGCTCTCCTCAGCTTCCATTTTCCTCTTCCTTTCCTCTCTCCCTTGAAAACTTTCTGCACCTGAGACAGTGGGAGGGAGGGAGATAGAGCATGAAACAGCACCCCAAATCCTGTCCCATTACAAGCAGCACAGGCTTCTGTCCCTCTACTCCTCTGCCTCCAGTCATTTGCATGGGAGGGAGGAGCTGCTTGCTCTCTCTCTCCCTCTTTCTCCCTCTCTCTCCTCTACCTCTCTCCCTCCCTCTCTCTTTTAGAAGCTTTACACCTGCCATCCTGCCTACAGTATGTGATCCAAATACATACACTGTAGGCACAGGCACCATGCGGCTTCTGCACCATAAAAGTTCATTTGAATCAAAAATAATGTCATCTTTTAAGTGAGGCGCTATTGAAATCTTGGGGGTCTAAGTGTCAAGACAATCTTGACATAAAACGGAGGCATCATTTTCAATCATTCAATAATGATGTGGTTTTGGATGACAGTATTCTATGAGATATCATGGGAAAATAATAGGAGACATAATGGAAATACAGTATCGTCCAATTTGTGACCATAATGGGAATATACATAGCGCTTCCTTCACAGGAAATAATACATGTGACATAACGGGAATGTAGTAAGTATGTGGGTTTGGCTGGGATTATCCTACATCCTGCAGGGATATAATAACTGGGAAAACGCTATATTTGATACCGCCACGTTGTGGGATGAGCGAGTAAACATTGCATGTCATTTCCCAGAATCCCTTGCTGCAGTGGGAGCACTGTATGCTACTGTACTGTAGGTGATAATGGTTGAAATATATATATATATATATATATAGATATATAGATATATATCTATATATATATATATATATATATATATACATACACATCAACCAGTACAATAATTTAAAAGGGGGGAATTAAAATGGTTGAAGTGGATAATGACAAGTATATACCGATCCAAAAAAACAACTCCTGAGCATGTATGTACTGCTTACATGGATGTACTATTAGCATGTACAGTGTTGTTTGTTACTGCAGTTACCAATTTATTTCCATTTTAAATATTTAATTTCTCTGAAATGGTGCAAGCAAATTGTATGAAAAGTTGCAAACGAATACATGAATGTTTTGTATCCAGAGTCAGGGGGATGAGATGAGATGGGGTCATGTTCATACAGTATTTGAACTGTACATTACTAAAAGAAGGCTTTTTTTCTATGCAGATACAGTATAGTGTTTCAAACACATGCTATACACACGTACACACACATACACACACACACACACACACACACACGAGGTAATGTAAAGATGTGGGTGAACAGAGCGAAAAAGATTGTACTAGAAACGCTTATTAACATCAAAGGAATGGGCCTAAAGCAAAAGTTTGAACAGCAGCAGCAGCTGCAGTACCCCTGATATCTATGGATGGGACAGATACCCCCTGCAGACGCACGCACGCACGCACGCACACACACAGGGAGGGGTCTGTAGTGTGACAGAGCACACCAGCTTCACCACCAGGCACTCCTTCTTGAATTAAAATAAAACTATCTCCTTACCTCTTTCTGGATGCCCCCTCTTTACCAACAAGAGGGACAGGACCAGCTCTCCTCAGCTTCCATTTTCCTCTTCCTTTCCTCTCTCCCTTGAAAACTTTCTGCACCTGAGACAGTGGGAGGGAGGGAGATAGAGCATGAAACAGCACCCCAAATCCTGTCCCATTACAAGCAGCACAGGCTTCTGTCCCTCTACTCCTCTGCCTCCAGTCATTTGCATGGGAGGGAGGAGCTGCTTGCTCTCTCTCTCCCTCTTTCTCCCTCTCTCTCCTCTACCTCTCTCCCTCCCTCTCTCTTTTAGAAGCTTTACACCTGCCATCCTGCCTACAGTATGTGATGATATCACAATGTCTCTCTTACATCACAGACAGGCTGACATCATCACACAGGCTGGCGGCCAGCAAGAGACAGAAATGCAGATAGAGACACACTGACAAATACATACACTGTAGGCACAGGCACCATGCGGCTTCTGCACCATAAAAGTTCATTTGAATCAAAAATAATGTCATCTTTTAAGTGAGGCGCTATTGAAATCTTGGGGGTCTAAGTGTCAAGACAATCTTGACATAAAACGGAGGCATCATTTTCAATCATTCAATAATGATGTGGTTTTGGATGACAGTATTCTATGAGATATCATGGGAAAATAATAGGAGACATAATGGAAATACAGTATCGTCCAATTTGTGACCATAATGGGAATATACATAGCGCTTCCTTCACAGGAAATAATACATGTGACATAACGGGAATGTAGTAAGTATGTGGGTTTGGCTGGGATTATCCTACATCCTGCAGGGATATAATAACTGGGAAAACGCTATATTTGATACCGCCACGTTGTGGGATGAGCGAGTAAACATTGCATGTCATTTCCCAGAATCCCTTGCTGCAGTGGGAGCACTGTATGCTACTGTACTGTAGGTGATAATGGTTGAAATATATATATATATATATATATATAGATATATAGATATATATCTATATATATATATCTATATATATATATATATATATATATATATATATATATATATATATATACATACACATCAACCAGTACAATAATTTAAAAGGGGGGAATTAAAATGGTTGAAGTGGATAATGACAAGTATATACTGATCCAAAAAAACAACTCCTGAGCATGTATGTACTGCTTACATGGATGTACTATTAGCATGTACAGTGTTGTTTGTTACTGCAGTTACCAATTTATTTCCATTTTAAATATTTAATTTCTCTGAAATGGTGCAAGCAAATTGTATGAAAAGTTGCAAACGAATACATGAATGTTTTGTATCCAGAGTCAGGGGGATGAGATGAGATGGGGTCATGTTCATACAGTATTTGAACTGTACATTACTAAAAGAAGGCTTTTTTTCTATGCAGATACAGTATAGTGTTTCAAACACATGCTATACACACGTACACACACATACACATACACACACACACACACACACACACACACGAGGTAATGTAAAGATGTGGGTGAACAGAGCGAAAAAGATTGTACTAGAAACGCTTATTAACATCAAAGGAATGGGCCTAAAGCAAAAGTTTGAACAGCAGCAGCAGCTGCAGTACCCCTGATATCTATGGATGGGACAGATACCCCCTGCAGACGCACGCACGCACGCACGCACACACACACACAGGGAGGGGTCTGTAGTGTGACAGAGCACACCAGCTTCGCCACCAGGCACTCCTTCTTGAATTAAAATAAAACTATCTCCTTACCTCTTTCTGGATGCCCCCTCTTTACCAACAAGAGGGACAGGACCAGCTCTCCTCAGCTTCCATTTTCCTCTTCCTTTCCTCTCTCCCTTGAAAACTTTCTGCACCTGAGACAGTGGGAGGGAGGGAGATAGAGCATGAAACAGCACCCCAAATCCTGTCCCATTACAAGCAGCACAGGCTTCTGTCCCTCTACTCCTCTGCCTCCAGTCATTTGCATGGGAGGGAGGAGCTGCTTGCTCTCTCTCTCCCTCTTTCTCCCTCTCTCTCCTCTACCTCTCTCCCTCCCTCTCTCTTTTAGAAGCTTTACACCTGCCATCCTGCCTACAGTATGTGATGATATCACAATGTCTCTCTTACATCACAGACAGGCTGACATCATCACACAGGCTGGCGGCCAGCAAGAGACAGAAATGCAGATAGAGACACACTGACAAATACATACACTGTAGGCACAGGCACCATGCGGCTTCTGCACCATAAAAGTTCATTTGAATCAAAAATAATGTCATCTTTTAAGTGAGGCGCTATTGAAATCTTGGGGGTCTAAGTGTCAAGACAATCTTGACATAAAACGGAGGCATCATTTTCAATCATTCAATAATGATGTGGTTTTGGATGACAGTATTCTATGAGATATCATGGGAAAATAATAGGAGACATAATGGAAATACAGTATCGTCCAATTTGTGACCATAATGGGAATATACATAGCGCTTCCTTCACAGGAAATAATACATGTGACATAACGGGAATGTAGTAAGTATGTGGGTTTGGCTGGGATTATCCTACATCCTGCAGGGATATAATAACTGGGAAAACGCTATATTTGATACCGCCACGTTGTGGGATGAGCGAGTAAACATTGCATGTCATTTCCCAGAATCCCTTGCTGCAGTGGGAGCACTGTATGCTACTGTACTGTAGGTGATAATGGTTGAAATATATATATATATATATATATAGATATATAGATATATATCTATATATATATATATATATATATATACATACACATCAACCAGTACAATAATTTAAAAGGGGGGAATTAAAATGGTTGAAGTGGATAATGACAAGTATATACCGATCCAAAAAAACAACTCCTGAGCATGTATGTACTGCTTACATGGATGTACTATTAGCATGTACAGTGTTGTTTGTTACTGCAGTTACCAATTTATTTCCATTTTAAATATTTAATTTCTCTGAAATGGTGCAAGCAAATTGTATGAAAAGTTGCAAACGAATACATGAATGTTTTGTATCCAGAGTCAGGGGGATGAGATGAGATGGGGTCATGTTCATACAGTATTTGAACTGTACATTACTAAAAGAAGGCTTTTTTTCTATGCAGATACAGTATAGTGTTTCAAACACATGCTATACACACGTACACACACATACACATACACACACACACACACACACACACACGAGGTAATGTAAAGATGTGGGTGAACAGAGCGAAAAAGATTGTACTAGAAACGCTTATTAACATCAAAGGAATGGGCCTAAAGCAAAAGTTTGAACAGAAGCAGCAGCTGCAGTACCCCTGATATCTATGGATGGGACAGATACCCCCTGCAGACGCACGCACGCACGCACGCACGCACACACACAGGGAGGGGTCTGTAGTGTGACAGAGCACACCAGCTTCGCCACCTGGCACTCCTTCTTGAATTAAAATAAAACTATCTCCTTACCTCTTTCTGGATGCCCCCTCTTTACCAACAAGAGGGACAGGACCAGCTCTCCTCAGCTTCCATTTTCCTCTTCCTTTCTTCTCTCCCTTGAAAACTTTCTGCACCTGAGACAGTGGGAGGGAGGGAGATAGAGCATGAAACAGCACCCCAAATCCTGTCCCATTACAAGCAGCACAGGCTTCTGTCCCTCTACTCCTCTGCCTCCAGTCATTTGCATGGGAGGGAGGAGCTGCTTGCTCTCTCTCTCCCTCTTTCTCCCTCTCTCTCCTCTACCTCTCTCCCTCCCTCTCTCTTTTAGAAGCTTTACACCTGCCATCCTCCCTACAGTATGTGATGATATCACAATGTCTCTCTTACATCACAGACAGGCTGACATCATCACACAGGCTGGCGGCCAGCAAGAGACAGAAATGCAGATAGAGACACACTGACAAATACATACACTGTAGGCACAGGCACCATGCGGCTTCTGCACCATAAAAGTTCATTTGAATCAAAAATAATGTCATCTTTTAAGTGAGGCGCTATTGAAATCTTGGGGGTCTAAGTGTCAAGACAATCTTGACATAAAACGGAGGCATCATTTTCAATCATTCAATAATGATGTGGTTTTGGATGACAGTATTCTATGAGATATCATGGGAAAATAATAGGAGACATAATGGAAATACAGTATCGTCCAATTTGTGACCATAATGGGAATATACATAGCGCTTCCTTCACAGGAAATAATACATGTGACATAACGGGAATGTAGTAAGTATGTGGGTTTGGCTGGGATTATCCTACATCCTGCAGGGATATAATAACTGGGAAAACGCTATATTTGATACCGCCACGTTGTGGGATGAGCGAGTAAACATTGCATGTCATTTCCCAGAATCCCTTGCTGCAGTGGGAGCACTGTATGCTACTGTACTGTAGGTGATAATGGTTGAAATATATATATATATATATATATATATATATAGATATATAGATATATATCTATCTATATATATATATATATATATATATATATATATATATATATATATATATATATATATATATATATATATATATATATATACATACACATCAACCAGTACAATAATTTAAAAGGGGGGAATTAAAATGGTTGAAGTGGATAATGACAAGTATATACCGATCCAAAAAAACAACTCCTGAGCATGTATGTACTGCTTACATGGATGTACTATTAGCATGTACAGTGTTGTTTGTTACTGCAGTTACCAATTTATTTCCATTTTAAATATTTAATTTCTCTGAAATGGTGCAAGCAAATTGTATGAAAAGTTGCAAACGAATACATGAATGTTTTGTATCCAGAGTCAGGGGGATGAGATGAGATGGGGTCATGTTCATACAGTATTTGAACTGTACATTACTAAAAGAAGGCTTTTTTTCTATGCAGATACAGTATAGTGTTTCAAACACATGCTATACACACGTACACACACATACACATACACACACACACACACACACACACACACGAGGTAATGTAAAGATGTGGGTGAACAGAGCGAAAAAGATTGTACTAGAAACGCTTATTAACATCAAAGGAATGGGCCTAAAGCAAAAGTTTGAACAGCAGCAGCAGCTGCAGTACCCCTGATATCTATGGATGGGACAGATACCCCCTGCAGACGCACGCACGCACGCACGCACGCACACACAGGGAGGGGTCTGTAGTGTGACAGAGCACACCAGCTTCGCCACCAGGCACTCCTTCTTGAATTAAAATAAAACTATCTCCTTACCTCTTTCTGGATGCCCCCTCTTTACCAACAAGAGGGACAGGACCAGCTCTCCTCAGCTTCCATTTTCCTCTTCCTTTCCTCTCTCCCTTGAAAACTTTCTGCACCTGAGACAGTGGGAGGGAGGGAGATAGAGCATGAAACAGCACCCCAAATCCTGTCCCATTACAAGCAGCACAGGCTTCTGTCCCTCTACTCCTCTGCCTCCAGTCATTTGCATGGGAGGGAGGAGCTGCTTGCTCTCTCTCTCCCTCTTTCTCCCTCTCTCTCCTCTACCTCTCTCCCGCCCTCTCTCTTTTAGAAGCTTTACACCTGCCATCCTGCCTACAGTATGTGATGATATCACAATGTCTCTCTTACATCACAGACAGGCTGACATCATCACACAGGCTGGCGGCCAGCAAGAGACAGAAATGCAGATAGAGACACACTGACAAATACATACACTGTAGGCACAGGCACCATGCGGCTTCTGCACCATAAAAGTTCATTTGAATCAAAAATAATGTCATCTTTTAAGTGAGGCGCTATTGAAATCTTGGGGGTCTAAGTGTCAAGACAATCTTGACATAAAACGGAGGCATCATTTTCAATCATTCAATAATGATGTGGTTTTGGATGACAGTATTCTATGAGATATCATGGGAAAATAATAGGAGACATAATGAAAATACAGTATCGTCCAATTTGTGACCATAATGGGAATATACATAGCGCTTCCTTCACAGGAAATAATACATGTGACATAACGGGAATGTAGTAAGTATGTGGGTTTGGCTGGGATTATCCTACATCCTGCAGGGATATAATAACTGGGAAAACGCTATATTTGATACCGCCACGTTGTGGGATGAGCGAGTAAACATTGCATGTCATTTCCCAGAATCCCTTGCTGCAGTGGGAGCACTGTATGCTACTGTACTGTAGGTGATAATGGTTGAAATATATATATATATATATAGATATATAGATATATATCTATATATATATATATATATATATATATATATACATACACATCAACCAGTACAATAATTTAAAAGGGGGGAATTAAAATGGTTGAAGTGGATAATGACAAGTATATACCGATCCAAAAAAACAACTCCTGAGCATGTATGTACTGCTTACATGGATGTACTATTAGCATGTACAGTGTTGTTTGTTACTGCAGTTACCAATTTATTTCCATTTTAAATATTTAATTTCTCTGAAATGGTGCAAGCAAATTGTATGAAAAGTTGCAAACGAATACATGAATGTTTTGTATCCAGAGTCAGGGGGATGAGATGAGATGGGGTCATGTTCATACAGTATTTGAACTGTACATTACTAAAAGAAGGCTTTTTTTCTATGCAGATACAGTATAGTGTTTCAAACACATGCTATACACACGTACACACACATACACATACACACACACACACACACACACACACGAGGTAATGTAAAGATGTGGGTGAACAGAGCGAAAAAGATTGTACTAGAAACGCTTATTAACATCAAAGGAATGGGCCTAAAGCAAAAGTTTGAACAGCAGCAGCAGCTGCAGTACCCCTGATATCTATGGATGGGACAGATACCCCCTGCAGACGCACGCACGCACGCACGCACGCACACACACAGGGAGGGGTCTGTAGTGTGACAGAGCACACCAGCTTCGCCACCAGGCACTCCTTCTTGAATTAAAATAAAACTATCTCCTTACCTCTTTCTGGATGCCCCCTCTTTACCAACAAGAGGGACAGGACCAGCTCTCCTCAGCTTCCATTTTCCTCTTCCTTTCCTCTCTCCCTTGAAAACTTTCTGCACCTGAGACAGTGGGAGGGAGGGAGATAGAGCATGAAACAGCACCCCAAATCCTGTCCCATTACAAGCAGCACAGGCTTCTGTCCCTCTACTCCTCTGCCTCCAGTCATTTGCATGGGAGGGAGGAGCTGCTTGCTCTCTCTCTCCCTCTTTCTCCCTCTCTCTCCTCTACCTCTCTCCCTCCCTCTCTCTTTTAGAAGCTTTACACCTGCCATCCTGCCTACAGTATGTGATGATATCACAATGTCTCTCTTACATCACAGACAGGCTGACATCATCACACAGGCTGGCGGCCAGCAAGAGACAGAAATGCAGATAGAGACACACTGACAAATACATACACTGTAGGCACAGGCACCATGCGGCTTCTGCACCATAAAAGTTCATTTGAATCAAAAATAATGTCATCTTTTAAGTGAGGCGCTATTGAAATCTTGGGGGTCTAAGTGTCAAGACAATCTTGACATAAAACGGAGGCATCATTTTCAATCATTCAATAATGATGTGGTTTTGGATGACAGTATTCTATGAGATATCATGGGAAAATAATAGGAGACATAATGGAAATACAGTATCGTCCAATTTGTGACCATAATGGGAATATACATAGCGCTTCCTTCACAGGAAATAATACATGTGACATAACGGGAATGTAGTAAGTATGTGGGTTTGGCTGGGATTATCCTACATCCTGCAGGGATATAATAACTGGGAAAACGCTATATTTGATACCGCCACGTTGTGGGATGAGCGAGTAAACATTGCATGTCATTTCCCAGAATCCCTTGCTGCAGTGGGAGCACTGTATGCTACTGTACTGTAGGTGATAATGGTTGAACTATATATATATATATATATATAGATATATAGATATATATCTATATACTGCACCGACACACTTTATTCGAGCAAATACCCGGTATGTACCTGGCAGATACCTGGAATGCGCCACTCCTAACCTCTGACAAGCCCCGTTGCATTTGCCTTCCCAGCCTGGGTTCATGCCTGGCTGATGGGCGGCTGATCTGTTAAATGATAATGATTAGGATTTAATAGGCTGCAATGCTTCGCGTGTCTACCAGATGGCATAAATTCATGAATTGTAATGCAGTATATATATATATACTGTGCAGTATTGCAGCCAGCAGGAATAAAATGCTTCAATCCCTGCTTGGAAAATAACTCAATGTACTCGGGCAGAAAACAGTCACAAACCTCAATACACCCGGGTATACCCGAATTCGTGGGACTAGCCAAGCTCGAATAAAGTGTGTCGCCAGTGTATATATATATATATATATATATATATATATATATATATACATACACATCAACCAGTACAATAATTTAAAAGGGGGGAATTAAAATGGTTGAAGTGGATAATGACAAGTATATACCGATCCAAAAAAACAACTCCTGAGCATGTATGTACTGCTTACATGGATGTACTATTAGCATGTACAGTGTTGTTTGTTACTGCAGTTACCAATTTATTTCCATTTTAAATATTTAATTTCTCTGAAATGGTGCAAGCAAATTGTATGAAAAGTTGCAAACGAATACATGAATGTTTTGTATCCAGAGTCAGGGGGATGAGATGAGATGGGGTCATGTTCATACAGTATTTGAACTGTACATTACTAAAAGAAGGCTTTTTTTCTATGCAGATACAGTATAGTGTTTCAAACACATGCTATACACACGTACACACACATACACATACACACACACACACACACACGAGGTAATGTAAAGATGTGGGTGAACAGAGCGAAAAAGATTGTACTAGAAACGCTTATTAACATCAAAGGAATGGGCCTAAAGCAAAAGTTTGAACAGCAGCAGCAGCTGCAGTACCCCTGATATCTATGGATGGGACAGATACCCCCTGCAGACGCACGCACGCACGCACGCACGCACACACACACACAGGGAGGGGTCTGTAGTGTGACAGAGCACACCAGCTTCGCCACCAGGCACTCCTTCTTGAATTAAAATAAAACTATCTCCTTACCTCTTTCTGGATGCCCCCTCTTTACCAACAAGAGGGACAGGACCAGCTCTCCTCAGCTTCCATTTTCCTCTTCCTTTCCTCTCTCCCTTGAAAACTTTCTGCACCTGAGACAGTGGGAGGGAGGGAGATAGAGCATGAAACAGCACCCCAAATCCTGTACCATTACAAGCAGCACAGGCTTCTGTCCCTCTACTCCTCTGCCTCCAGTCATTTGCATGGGAGGGAGGAGCTGCTTGCTCTCTCTCTCCCTCTTTCTCCCTCTCTCTCCTCTACCTCTCTCCCTCCCTCTCTCTTTTAGAAGCTTTACACCTGCCATCCTGCCTACAGTATGTGATGATATCACAATGTCTCTCTTACATCACAGACAGGCTGACATCATCACACAGGCTGGCGGCCAGCAAGAGACAGAAATGCAGATAGAGACACACTGACAAATACATACACTGTAGGCACAGGCACCATGCGGCTTCTGCACCATAAAAGTTCATTTGAATCAAAAATAATGTCATCTTTTAAGTGAGGCGCTATTGAAATCTTGGGGGTCTAAGTGTCAAGACAATCTTGACATAAAACGGAGGCATCATTTTCAATCATTCAATAATGATGTGGTTTTGGATGACAGTATTCTATGAGATATCATGGGAAAATAATAGGAGACATAATGGAAATACAGTATCGTCCAATTTGTGACCATAATGGGAATATACATAGCGCTTCCTTCACAGGAAATAATACATGTGACATAACGGGAATGTAGTAAGTATGTGGGTTTGGCTGGGATTATCCTACATCCTGCAGGGATATAATAACTGGGAAAACGCTATATTTGATACCGCCACGTTGTGGGATGAGCGAGTAAACATTGCATGTCATTTCCCAGAATCCCTTGCTGCAGTGGGAGCACTGTATGCTACTGTACTGTAGGTGATAATGGTTGAAATATATATATATATATATATATAGATATATAGATATATATCTATATATATATATATATATATATATATATATATATATATATATATATATATATATATATATATATATATATATATACATACACATCAACCAGTACAATAATTTAAAAGGGGGGAATTAAAATGGTTGAAGTGGATAATGACAAGTATACAGTATACCGATCCAAAAAAACAACTCCTGAGCATGTATGTACTGCTTACATGGATGTACTATTAGCATGTACAGTGTTGTTTGTTACTGCAGTTACCAATTTATTTCCATTTTAAATATTTAATTTCTCTGAAATGGTGCAAGCAAATTGTATGAAAAGTTGCAAACGAATACATGAATGTTTTGTATCCAGAGTCAGGGGGATGAGATGAGATGGGGTCATGTTCATACAGTATTTGAACTGTACATTACTAAAAGAAGGCTTTTTTTCTATGCAGATACAGTATAGTGTTTCAAACACATGCTATACACACGTACACACACATACACATACACACACACACACACACACACACACGAGGTAATGTAAAGATGTGGGTGAACAGAGCGAAAAAGATTGTACTAGAAACGCTTATTAACATCAAAGGAATGGGCCTAAAGCAAAAGTTTGAACAGCAGCAGCAGCTGCAGTACCCCTGATATCTATGGATGGGACAGATACCCCCTGCAGACGCACGCACGCACGCACGCACGCACGCACACACACAGGGAGGGGTCTGTAGTGTGACAGAGCACACCAGCTTCGCCACCAGGCACTCCTTCTTGAATTAAAATAAAACTATCTCCTTACCTCTTTCTGGATGCCCCCTCTTTACCAACAAGAGGGACAGGACCAGCTCTCCTCAGCTTCCATTTTCCTCTTCCTTTCCTCTCTCCCTTGAAAACTTTCTGCACCTGAGACAGTGGGAGGGAGGGAGATAGAGCATGAAACAGCACCCCAAATCCTGTCCCATTACAAGCAGCACAGGCTTCTGTCCCTCTACTCCTCTGCCTCCAGTCATTTGCATGGGAGGGAGGAGCTGCTTGCTCTCTCTCTCCCTCTTTCTCCCTCTCTCTCCTCTACCTCTCTCCCTCCCTCTCTCTTTTAGAAGCTTTACACCTGCCATCCTGCCTACAGTATGTGATGATATCACAATGTCTCTCTTACATCACAGACAGGCTGACATCATCACACAGGCTGGCGGCCAGCAAGAGACAGAAATGCAGATAGAGACACACTGACAAATACATACACTGTAGGCACAGGCACCATGCGGCTTCTGCACCATAAAAGTTCATTTGAATCAAAAATAATGTCATCTTTTAAGTGAGGCGCTATTGAAATCTTGGGGGTCTAAGTGTCAAGACAATCTTGACATAAAACGGAGGCATCATTTTCAATCATTCAATAATGATGTGGTTTTGGATGACAGTATTCTATGAGATATCATGGGAAAATAATAGGAGACATAATGGAAATACAGTATCGTCCAATTTGTGACCATAATGGGAATATACATAGCGCTTCCTTCACAGGAAATAATACATGTGACATAACGGGAATGTAGTAAGTATGTGGGTTTGGCTGGGATTATCCTACATCCTGCAGGGATATAATAACTGGGAAAACGCTATATTTGATACCGCCACGTTGTGGGATGAGCGAGTAAACATTGCATGTCATTTCCCAGAATCCCTTGCTGCAGTGGGAGCACTGTATGCTACTGTACTGTAGGTGATAATGGTTGAAATATATATATATATATATATATATATATAGATATATAGATATATATCTATATATATATATATATATATATATATATATATATATATACATACACATCAACCAGTACAATAATTTAAAAGGGGGGAATTAAAATGGTTGAAGTGGATAATGACAAGTATATACCGATCCAAAAAAACAACTCCTGAGCATGTATGTACTGCTTACATGGATGTACTATTAGCATGTACAGTGTTGTTTGTTACTGCAGTTACCAATTTATTTCCATTTTAAATATTTAATTTCTCTGAAATGGTGCAAGCAAATTGTATGAAAAGTTGCAAACGAATACATGAATGTTTTGTATCCAGAGTCAGGGGGATGAGATGAGATGGGGTCATGTTCATACAGTATTTGAACTGTACATTACTAAAAGAAGGCTTTTTTTCTATGCAGATACAGTATAGTGTTTCAAACACATGCTATACACACGTACACACACATACACATACACACACACACACACACACACACACACACACACACACACACACACGAGGTAATGTAAAGATGTGGGTGAACAGAGCGAAAAAGATTGTACTAGAAACTCTTATTAACATCAAAGGAATGGGCCTAAAGCAAAAGTTTGAACAGCAGCAGCAGCTGCAGTACCCCTGATATCTATGGATGGGACAGATACCCCCTGCAGACGCACGCACGCACACACACACACACAGGGAGGGGTCTGTAGTGTGACAGAGCACACCAGCTTCGCCACCAGGCACTCCTTCTTGAATTAAAATAAAACTATCTCCTTACCTCTTTCTGGATGCCCCCTCTTTACCAACAAGAGGGACAGGACCAGCTCTCCTCAGCTTCCATTTTCCTCTTCCTTTCCTCTCTCCCTTGAAAACTTTCTGCACCTGAGACAGTGGGAGGGAGGGAGATAGAGCATGAAACAGCACCCCAAATCCTGTCCCATTACAAGCAGCACAGGCTTCTGTCCCTCTACTCCTCTGCCTCCAGTCATTTGCATGGGAGGGAGGAGCTGCTTGCTCTCTCTCTCCCTCTTTCTCCCTCTCTCTCCTCTACCTCTCTCCCTCCCTCTCTCTTTTAGAAGCTTTACACCTGCCATCCTGCCTACAGTATGTGATGATATCACAATGTCTCTCTTACATCACAGACAGGCTGACATCATCACACAGGCTGGCGGCCAGCAAGAGACAGAAATGCAGATAGAGACACACTGACAAATACATACACTGTAGGCACAGGCACCATGCGGCTTCTGCACCATAAAAGTTCATTTGAATCAAAAATAATGTCATCTTTTAAGTGAGGCGCTATTGAAATCTTGGGGGTCTAAGTGTCAAGACAATCTTGACATAAAACGGAGGCATCATTTTCAATCATTCAATAATGATGTGGTTTTGGATGACAGTATTCTATGAGATATCATGGGAAAATAATAGGAGACATAATGGAAATACAGTATCGTCCAATTTGTGACCATAATGGGAATATACATAGCGCTTCCTTCACAGGAAATAATACATGTGACATAACGGGAATGTAGTAAGTATGTGGGTTTGGCTGGGATTATCCTACATCCTGCAGGGATATAATAACTGGGAAAACGCTATATTTGATACCGCCACGTTGTGGGATGAGCGAGTAAACATTGCATGTCATTTCCCAGAATCCCTTGCTGCAGTGGGAGCACTGTATGCTACTGTACTGTAGGTGATAATGGTTGAAATATATATATATACTAGCTGAGAGACCCGGCGTTGCCCGGGATGTAATGTTCCCGTTCCTCTCTCTCCTCCCCCCTCTCTCTGTTTGTCCCCCATTCACATCAATCCAGTCCCCCCCCTCCCTCCCTCCTTTACAGCTTCATGTAGCGTGTGTGCGTCAGTCACTGTGTGTTTGCTCGCGCGTCAGTGAGTCTGAGGCAGAAACACAAACACACACAGACTGACTGATGCACACACAGTCAGTGTGTGCCTCAGTCAGTGTGTGCGTGCGTCAGTCAGGCTTTGTGTGCGCGTCAGTCAGTGTGTGCGTGCGTGCGGCAGTCAGTCAGTGTGTGCGCGCGGGGCGTCAAAGGCAGGGGGGGGCGTCAAAGGCAGGGGGGGGCGTCAAAGGGAGGGGGGGGGGCGTCAAAGGGAGGGGGGGGGCGTCAAAGGGAGGGGGGGGGGCGTCAAAGGGAGGGGGGGGGGCCTCAAAGGGAGGGGGGGGGGCGTCAAAGGGAGGGGGGGGGCGTCAAAGGGAGGGGGGGGGGCGTCAAAGGGAGGGGGGGGGCGTCAAAGGGAGGGGG
The DNA here is from genome assembly GCF_040206685.1 of Ascaphus truei. NCBI lineage: Eukaryota > Metazoa > Chordata > Amphibia > Anura > Ascaphidae > Ascaphus > Ascaphus truei. Next base: position 484,768 of record NW_027455675.1, read on the forward strand.
GGGGCGTCAAAGGGAGGGGGGGGGCGTCAAAGGGAGGGGGGGGGGCGTCAAAGGGAGGGGGGGGGGCGTCAAAGGGAGGGGGGGGGCCGTCAAAGGGAGGGGGGGGGGGCGTCAAAGGGAGGGGGGGGGGGGGCGCCTCAAAGGCATGGATTCCTCCCCCTGCATTTCCTGCAGTGGACAGGAGGGGGGGGGCAGTGGACAGGAGGGGGGGGTAGTGGACAGGAGGGGGGGGGCAGTGGACAGGAGGGAGGGGGCAGTGGACAGGAGGGGGGGGGCAGTGGACAGGAGGGGGGGGGGGCAGTGGACAGGAGGGGGGGGGGCAGTGGACAGGAGGGGGGGGCAGTGGAAAGGAGGGGGGGGCAGTGGACAGGAGGGGGGGGGCAGTGGACAGGAGGGGGGGGGCAGTGGACAGGAGGGGGGGGCAGTGGACAGGAGGGGGGGGGCAGTGGACAGGAGGGAGGGGGCAGTGGACAGGAGGGGGGGGCAGTGGACAGGAGGGGGGGGCAGTGGACAGGAGGGGGGGGCAGTGGACAGGAGGGGGGGCAGTGGACAGGAGGGGGGGCAGTGGACAGGAGGGGGGGGGGCAGTGGACAGGAGGGGGGGGCAGTGGACAGGAGGGGGGGGGGGCAGTGGACAGGAGGGGGGGGCAGTGGACAGGAGGGGGGACAGGAGGGGGGGGGCAGTGGACAGGAGGGGGGGGCAGTGGACAGGAGGGGGGGCAGTGGATAGGAGGGGGGGGCAGTGGACAGTGACACACACACACACACACACACACACACACACACACACACACACACCTCAGTTGATGCGCCCTTTCTCAGTTCCGTTTGGCGCCGGAGGTGGGGAGCGACACCTACCTGTACTTCCGGGCGCCGCCACCGTCTGACTCGGCGCCGCGAGGGAGGAAGGGGGTCCGCCATCTTACGCGCCGCGTGGCAGCTGCGGGAAGCGAGGTGATTTGGAGCGGGGAGGGGGGAGAGGTGATTTGGAGCGGGGAGAGGTGATTTGGAGCGGGGAGAGGTGATCTGGAGCGGGGAGAGGTGATTTGGAGCGGTGAGGGGGGAGAGGTGATGCCGCTGGGGAGGGGGAAGAGGTGATGCCGCTGGGGAGGGGGAAGAGGTGATGCCGCTGGGGAGGGGGAAGAGGTGATGCCGCTGGGGAGGGGGAAGAGGTGATGCCGCTGGGGAGGGGGAAGAGGTGATGCCGCTGGGGAGGGGGAAGAGGTGATGCCGCTGGGGAGGGGGAAGAGGTGATTTGGAGAGGGGAGAGAGGTGTGTGTGTGTGTGTGTGTGTGTGTGTGTGTGTTTTATTTATTTTTTTGGACCTTTGGCCCGTCACTCCGCCTCAGGCCAATGAGAGGTGTGGGGGGCGGGCCAAGGGGGTGGTGTGAGTGTGTGAGGCCAATGAGAGGTGTGCGGGGGCGGGCGGGCCAAGGGACCAATGAGATTGCCGCTAGGGACACCGGACATCCAGCAGGCAGGCATGCATGCAGGCAGGCAGGCAGGCAAACATACAGTGCTTTCACTAATATAGTATAAGATATATATATATAGATATATAGATATATATCTATATATATCTATATATATATATATATATATATATATATATATATATATATATATATATATATATATATATATATATATATATATACATACACATCAACCAGTACAATAATTTAAAAGGGGGGAATTAAAATGGTTGAAGTGGATAATGACAAGTATATACCGATCCAAAAAAACAACTCCTGAGCATGTATGTACTGCTTACATGGATGTACTATTAGCATGTACAGTGTTGTTTGTTACTGCAGTTACCAATTTATTTCCATTTTAAATATTTAATTTCTCTGAAATGGTGCAAGCAAATTGTATGAAAAGTTGCAAACGAATACATGAATGTTTTGTATCCAGAGTCAGGGGGATGAGATGAGATGGGGTCATGTTCATACAGTATTTGAACTGTACATTACTAAAAGAAGGCTTTTTTTCTATGCAGATACAGTATAGTGTTTCAAACACATGCTATACACACGTACACACACATACACATACACATACACACACACACACACACACACACACGAGGTAATGTAAAGATGTGGGTGAACAGAGCGAAAAAGATTGTACTAGAAACGCTTATTAACATCAAAGGAATGGGCCTAAAGCAAAAGTTTGAACAGCAGCAGCAGCTGCAGTACCCCTGATATCTATGGATGGGACAGATACCCCCTGCAGACGCACGCACGCACGCACGCACACACACACACACACAGGGAGGGGTCTGTAGTGTGACAGAGCACACCAGCTTCGCCACCAGGCACTCCTTCTTGAATTAAAATAAAACTATCTCCTTACCTCTTTCTGGATGCCCCCTCTTTACCAACAAGAGGGACAGGACCAGCTCTCCTCAGCTTCCATTTTCCTCTTCCTTTCCTCTCTCCCTTGAAAACTTTCTGCACCTGAGACAGTGGGAGGGAGGGAGATAGAGCATGAAACAGCACCCCAAATCCTGTCCCATTACAAGCAGCACAGGCTTCTGTCCCTCTACTCCTCTGCCTCCAGTCATTTGCATGGGAGGGAGGAGCTGCTTGCTCTCTCTCTCCCTCTTTCTCCCTCTCTCTCCTCTACCTCTCTCCCTCCCTATCTCTTTTAGAAGCTTTACACCTGCCATCCTGCCTACAGTATGTGATGATATCACAATGTCTCTCTTACATCACAGACAGGCTGACATCATCACACAGGCTGGCGGCCAGCAAGAGACAGAAATGCAGATAGAGACACACTGACAAATACATACACTGTAGGCACAGGCACCATGCGGCTTCTGCACCATAAAAGTTCATTTGAATCAAAAATAATGTCATCTTTTAAGTGAGGCGCTATTGAAATCTTGGGGGTCTAAGTGTCAAGACAATCTTGACATAAAACGGAGGCATCATTTTCAATCATTCAATAATGATGTGGTTTTGGATGACAGTATTCTATGAGATATCATGGGAAAATAATAGGAGACATAATGGAAATACAGTATCGTCCAATTTGTGACCATAATGGGAATATACATAGCGCTTCCTTCACAGGAAATAATACATGTGACATAACGGGAATGTAGTAAGTATGTGGGTTTGGCTGGGATTATCCTACATCCTGCAGGGATATAATAACTGGGAAAACGCTATATTTGATACCGCCACGTTGTGGGATGAGCGAGTAAACATTGCATGTCATTTCCCAGAATCCCTTGCTGCAGTGGGAGCACTGTATGCTACTGTACTGTAGGTGATAATGGTTGAAATATATATATATATATATATAGATATATAGATATATATCTATATATATATATATATATATATATATATATATATACATACACATCAACCAGTACAATAATTTAAAAGGGGGGAATTAAAATGGTTGAAGTGGATAATGACAAGTATATACCGATCCAAAAAAACAACTCCTGAGCATGTATGTACTGCTTACATGGATGTACTATTAGCATGTACAGTGTTGTTTGTTACTGCAGTTACCAATTTATTTCCATTTTAAATATTTAATTTCTCTGAAATGGTGCAAGCAAATTGTATGAAAAGTTGCAAACGAATACATGAATGTTTTGTATCCAGAGTCAGGGGGATGAGATGAGATGGGGTCATGTTCATACAGTATTTGAACTGTACATTACTAAAAGAAGGCTTTTTTTCTATGCAGATACAGTATAGTGTTTCAAACACATGCTATACACACGTACACACACATACACATACACACACACACACACACACACACACACACGAGGTAATGTAAAGATGTGGGTGAACAGAGCGAAAAAGATTGTACTAGAAACGCTTATTAACATCAAAGGAATGGGCCTAAAGCAAAAGTTTGAACAGCAGCAGCAGCTGCAGTACCCCTGATATCTATGGATGGGACAGATACCCCCTGCAGACGCACGCACGCACGCACACACACACACACAGGGAGGGGTCTGTAGTGTGACAGAGCACACCAGCTTCGCCACCAGGCACTCCTTCTTGAATTAAAATAAAACTATCTCCTTACCTCTTTCTGGATGCCCCCTCTTTACCAACAAGAGGGACAGGACCAGCTCTCCTCAGCTTCCATTTTCCTCTTCCTTTCCTCTCTCCCTTGAAAACTTTCTGCACCTGAGACAGTGGGAGGGAGGGAGATAGAGCATGAAACAGCACCCCAAATCCTGTCCCATTACAAGCAGCACAGGCTTCTGTCCCTCTACTCCTCTGCCTCCAGTCATTTGCATGGGAGGGAGGAGCTGCTTGCTCTCTCTCTCCCTCTTTCTCCCTCTCTCTCCTCTACCTCTCTCCCTCCCTCTCTCTTTTAGAAGCTTTACACCTGCCATCCTGCCTACAGTATGTGATGATATCACAATGTCTCTCTTACATCACAGACAGGCTGACATCATCACACAGGCTGGCGGCCAGCAAGAGACAGAAATGCAGATAGAGACACACTGACAAATACATACACTGTAGGCACAGGCACCATGCGGCTTCTGCACCATAAAAGTTCATTTGAATCAAAAATAATGTCATCTTTTAAGTGAGGCGCTATTGAAATCTTGGGGGTCTAAGTGTCAAGACAATCTTGACATAAAACGGAGGCATCATTTTCAATCATTCAATAATGATGTGGTTTTGGATGACAGTATTCTATGAGATATCATGGGAAAATAATAGGAGACATAATGGAAATACAGTATCGTCCAATTTGTGACCATAATGGGAATATACATAGCGCTTCCTTCACAGGAAATAATACATGTGACATAACGGGAATGTACACTGGCGACACACTTTATTCGAGCTTGGCTAGTCCCACGAATTCGGGTATACCCGGGTGTATTGAGGTTTGTGACTGTTTTCTGCCCGAGTACATTGAGTTATTTTCCAAGCAGGGATTGAAGCATTTTATTCCTGCTGGCTGCAATACTGCACAGTATATATATATATACTGCATTACAATTCATGAATTTATGCCATCTGGTAGACACGCGAAGCATTGCAGCCTATTAAATCCTAATCATTATCATTTAACAGATCAGCCGCCCATCAGCCAGGCATGAACCCAGGCTGGAAAGGCAAATGCAACGGGGCTTGTCAGAGGTTAGGAGTGGCGCATTCCAGGTATCTGCCAGGTACATACCGGGTATTTGCTCGAATAAAGTGTGTCGGTGCAGTAGTAAGTATGTGGGTTTGGCTGGGATTATCCTACATCCTGCAGGGATATAATAACTGGGAAAACGCTATATTTGATACCGCCACGTTGTGGGATGAGCGAGTAAACATTGCATGTCATTTCCCAGAATCCCTTGCTGCAGTGGGAGCACTGTATGCTACTGTACTGTAGGTGATAATGGTTGAAATATATATATATATATATATATATATATAGATATATAGATATATAGATATATATCTATATATCTATATATCTATATATATATATATATATATATATATATATATATATATATATATATATACATACACATCAACCATTACAATAATTTAAAAGGGGGGAATTAAAATGGTTGAAGTGGATAATGACAAGTATATACCGATCCAAAAAAACAACTCCTGAGCATGTATGTACTGCTTACATGGATGTACTATTAGCATGTACAGTGTTGTTTGTTACTGCAGTTACCAATTTATTTCCATTTTAAATATTTAATTTCTCTGAAATGGTGCAAGCAAATTGTATGAAAAGTTGCAAACGAATACATGAATGTTTTGTATCCAGAGTCAGGGGGATGAGATGAGATGGGGTCATGTTCATACAGTATTTGAACTGTACATTACTAAAAGAAGGCTTTTTTTCTATGCAGATACAGTATAGTGTTTCAAACACATGCTATACACACGTACACACACATACACATACACACACACACACACACACACACACACACACACGAGGTAATGTAAAGATGTGGGTGAACAGAGCGAAAAAGATTGTACTAGAAACGCTTATTAACATCAAAGGAATGGGCCTAAAGCAAAAGTTTGAACAGCAGCAGCAGCTGCAGTACCCCTGATATCTATGGATGGGACAGATACCCCCTGCAGACGCACGCACGCACGCACGCACGCACACACACACAGGGAGGGGTCTGTAGTGTGACAGAGCACACCAGCTTCGCCACCAGGCACTCCTTCTTGAATTAAAATAAAACTATCTCCTTACCTCTTTCTGGATGCCCCCTCTTTACCAACAAGAGGGACAGGACCAGCTCTCCTCAGCTTCCATTTTCCTCTTCCTTTCCTCTCTCCCTTGAAAACTTTCTGCACCTGAGACAGTGGGAGGGAGGGAGATAGAGCATGCAACAGCACCCCAAATCCTGTCCCATTACAAGCAGCACAGGCTTCTGTCCCTCTACTCCTCTGCCTCCAGTCATTTGCATGGGAGGGAGGAGCTGCTTGCTCTCTCTCTCCCTCTTTCTCCCTCTCTCTCCTCTACCTCTCTCCCTCCCTCTCTCTTTTAGAAGCTTTACACCTGCCATCCTGCCTACAGTATGTGATGATATCACAATGTCTCTCTTACATCACAGACAGGCTGACATCATCACACAGGCTGGCGGCCAGCAAGAGACAGAAATGCAGATAGAGACACACTGACAAATACATACACTGTAGGCACAGGCACCATGCGGCTTCTGCACCATAAAAGTTCATTTGAATCAAAAATAATGTCATCTTTTAAGTGAGGCGCTATTGAAATCTTGGGGGTCTAAGTGTCAAGACAATCTTGACATAAAACGGAGGCATCATTTTCAATCATTCAATAATGATGTGGTTTTGGATGACAGTATTCTATGAGATATCATGGGAAAATAATAGGAGACATAATGGAAATACAGTATCGTCCAATTTGTGACCATAATGGGAATATACATAGCGCTTCCTTCACAGGAAATAATACATGTGACATAACGGGAATGTAGTAAGTATGTGGGTTTGGCTGGGATTATCCTACATCCTGCAGGGATATAATAACTGGGAAAACGCTATATTTGATACCGCCACGTTGTGGGATGAGCGAGTAAACATTGCATGTCATTTCCCAGAATCCCTTGCTGCAGTGGGAGCACTGTATGCTACTGTACTGTAGGTGATAATGGTTGAAATATATATATATATATATATATATATAGATATATAGATATATATCTATATATATATATATCTTATACTATATTAGTGAAAGCACTGTATGTTTGCCTGCCTGCCTGCATGCATGCCTGCCTGCTGGATGTCCGGTGTCCCTAGGGGAAATCTCATTGGTCCCTTGGGCCGCCCCCGCACACCTCTCATTGGCCTGAGGCGGAGTGACGGGCCAAAGGACACACAGGGACACACACACACACACACACACAGGGACACACACACACACACACACACACACACACACACAGTAGGGGGGGGGGTGTACATTAGCAGCATGTATAACCGGGGGGGGGGGGCCTCACATACCCGCCGGAGCCTCCGCCTCTTCCTCCCCGAAATCAGCCTCCTCCTCTCCCCGTGTCTCCCGCGCTTTCAACCCCCCCCGGCGCCGCTACAGTCAGCGGAGGAGCGAGTGCCCGGGACACAGCGGGGGAGCGGCCACAACAAGCTGCCTCCCGCCTCAGATCCACGTGGGAGCGGCCGGACGGGTGAGGGAGCGGCCGGACGGGTGAGGGAGCTGCCGGACGGGTGAGGGAGCGCCCTTCACCTCCCCTTCACCCCCCTTCACCTCCCCTCCACCCCCTGGCGCCGCTACAGTCAGCGGGGGAGCGAGCGCCCGGGACACAGCGGGGGAGCGGCCACAACAAGCTGCCTCCCGCCTCAGACCACGTGGGAGCGGCCGGACGGGTGAGGGAGCGGCCGGACGGGTGAGGGAGCTGCCGGACGGGTGAGGGAGCGCCCTTCACCTCCCCTCACCCCCCTTCACCTCCCCTCACCCCCCTTCACCTCCCCTCACCCCCCTTCACCTCACCTCCCCTCACCCACCCCTCACCTCCCCTCACTCCACTTCCCTTCCCTTCCACCTCCCTCCACCCCCCCCCTTCACCTCCCCTCCACCCCCCCCTCCACCCCCCCCTTCACCTCCCCTCCACCCCCCCCCCCCCCCTTCACCTCCCCTCCACCCCCACCTTCACCTCCCCTCCACCCCCACCTTCACCCCCCCTTCACCTTCCCTTCACTCCCCCCTTACAACCTCCCACCACCTCCTCACCACCTCCACCCCCCTTCCCACCTCCCCCACCCCCCTTCCCAACTCCCCACCACCTCCCCCCGCTTCCCACCACCTCCCCCCCACCTCCCCCCGCTTCCCACCACCTCCCCCCCACCTCCCCTTCCCCCCCCTCCTTCCCTTCCCCCCCCTCCTTCCCACCACCTCCCCCCCACCCCCCCCCCCCTTCCCTGAGGCGGAGTCACGGGCCAAAGGACACACAGGGACACAAACACACACAGGGACACACACACACACACGTAGACACACACACACACACAGACGTAGACACACACACACACGTATACACACACACACACACGTAGACACAAACACACACACGTAGACACAAACACACACACGTATACACAAACACACACACGTAGACACACACACACGTAGACACACACGTAGACACACACGTACACACGTACACACGTACACACGTACACACACGCACGTAGACACACAATGTGTATACACACACACACATGTGTATACACACACACACATGTGTATACACACACACACATGTGTATACACACACACACATGTGTACACACACACACATGTGTACACACACACATGTATACACACACACATGTGTATACACACACACATGTGTATACACACACACATGTATACACACACATGTATACACACATACACATGTATACACACACACACACACATGTGTATACACACACAAACATGTGTACACACACACAAATGTACACACACACACACACACACACTTATACACACACACACACATACAATGTATACACACAAACATGTATACACACACACAAACATGTATACACGTGTATACACAAATGTGTATACACACACACGTATGTATACACACACACACATGTGTATACACACACACGTGTACACACACACACACGTGTATACACACACACGTGTATACACACACGTGTATACACACACACGTGTATACACACACGTGTATACACACACGTGTATACATACACATACGTGTATACACACACATGTGTATACACATACACACACACGTACACATACACACACACATGTATACACACACACACATACAATGTATACACACAAACATGTATACACACACACACCCCAGCACCACCACATCAGCACACCGGTATCCCATGCCCCCCCAGCACACTGGCATTCTCGGCTCCCCACCATTCCCAGCCCCCATCAACACCATCAGCACCCACACATCGCCACCTTTGCACCTCCCCCATCGGCACACCCACATCCGCACCCCCACATCAGCACCAAACCCTCCCAAATCAGCACACCAATACAATCACCATCAGTACAGCCACAGCAGAACTACCACCGCACATGGGCCGCGTGGACCACTCCCCACCCAAATGCCACACCCACACCACAAACATCCCGGGCAACGCCGGGGCTCTCAGCTAGTATATATATATATATATATATATATATATATATATATATATACATACACATCAACCAGTACAATAATTTAAAAGGGGGGAATTAAAATGGTTGAAGTGGATAATGACAAGTATATACCGATCCAAAAAAACAACTCCTGAGCATGTATGTACTGCTTACATGGATGTACTATTAGCATGTACAGTGTTGTTTGTTACTGCAGTTACCAATTTATTTCCATTTTAAATATTTAATTTCTCTGAAATGGTGCAAGCAAATTGTATGAAAAGTTGCAAACGAATACATGAATGTTTTGTATCCAGAGTCAGGGGGATGAGATGAGATGGGGTCATGTTCATACAGTATTTGAACTGTACATTACTAAAAGAAGGCTTTTTTTCTATGCAGATACAGTATAGTGTTTCAAACACATGCTATACACACGTACACACACATACACATACACACACACACACACACACACACACACGAGGTAATGTAAAGATGTGGGTGAACAGAGCGAAAAAGATTGTACTAGAAACGCTTATTAACATCAAAGGAATGGGCCTAAAGCAAAAGTTTGAACAGCAGCAGCAGCTGCAGTACCCCTGATATCTATGGATGGGACAGATACCCCCTGCAGACGCACGCACGCACGCACACACACACACACACACAGGGAGGGGTCTGTAGTGTGACAGAGCACACCAGCTTCGCCACCAGGCACTCCTTCTTGAATTAAAATAAAACTATCTCCTTACCTCTTTCTGGATGCCCCCTCTTTACCAACAAGAGGGACAGGACCAGCTCTCCTCAGCTTCCATTTTCCTCTTCCTTTCCTCTCTCCCTTGAAAACTTTCTGCACCTGAGACAGTGGGAGGGAGGGAGATAGAGCATGAAACAGCACCCCAAATCCTGTCCCATTACAAGCAGCACAGGCTTCTGTCCCTCTACTCCTCTGCCTCCAGTCATTTGCATGGGAGGGAGGAGCTGCTTGCTCTCTCTCTCCCTCTTTCCTCCCTCTCTCTCCTCTACCTCTCTCCCTCCCTCTCTCTTTTAGAAGCTTTACACCTGCCATCCTGCCTACAGTATGTGATGATATCACAATGTCTCTCTTACATCACAGACAGGCTGACATCATCACACAGGCTGGCGGCCAGCAAGAGACAGAAATGCAGATAGAGACACACTGACAAATACATACACTGTAGGCACAGGCACCATGCGGCTTCTGCACCATAAAAGTTCATTTGAATCAAAAATAATGTCATCTTTTAAGTGAGGCGCTATTGAAATCTTGGGGGTCTAAGTGTCAAGACAATCTTGACATAAAACGGAGGCATCATTTTCAATCATTCAATAATGATGTGGTTTTGGATGACAGTATTCTATGAGATATCATGGGAAAATAATAGGAGACATAATGGAAATACAGTATCATCCAATTTGTGACCATAATGGGAATATACATAGCGCTTCCTTCACAGGAAATAATACATGTGACATAACGGGAATGTAGTAAGTATGTGGGTTTGGCTGGGATTATCCTACATCCTGCAGGGATATAATAACTGGGAAAACGCTATATTTGATACCGCCACGTTGTGGGATGAGCGAGTAAACATTGCATGTCATTTCCCAGAATCCCTTGCTGCAGTGGGAGCACTGTATGCTACTGTACTGTAGGTGATAATGGTTGAAATATATATATATATATATATATATATATAGATATATAGATATATATCTATATATATATATATATATATATATAGATATATATATATATATATATATATATATATATATATATACATACACATCAACCAGTACAATAATTTAAAAGGGGGGAATTAAAATGGTTGAAGTGGATAATGACAAGTATATACCGATCCAAAAAAACAACTCCTGAGCATGTATGTACTGCTTACATGGATGTACTATTAGCATGTACAGTGTTGTTTGTTAGTGCAGTTACCAATTTATTTCCATTTTAAATATTTAATTTCTCTGAAATGGTGCAAGCAAATTGTATGAAAAGTTGCAAACGAATACATGAATGTTTTGTATCCAGAGTCAGGGGGATGAGATGAGATGGGGTCATGTTCATACAGTATTTGAACTGTACATTACTAAAAGAAGGCTTTTTTTCTATGCAGATACAGTATAGTGTTTCAAACACATGCTATACACACGTACACACACATACACATACACACACACACACACACACGAGGTAATGTAAAGATGTGGGTGAACAGAGCGAAAAAGATTGTACTAGAAACGCTTATTAACATCAAAGGAATGGGCCTAAAGCAAAAGTTTGAACAGCAGCAGCAGCTGCAGTACCCCTGATATCTATGGATGGGACAGATACCCCCTGCAGACGCACGCACGCACGCACACACACACACACAGGGAGGGGTCTGTAGTGTGACAGAGCACACCAGCTTCGCCACCAGGCACTCCTTCTTGAATTAAAATAAAACTATCTCCTTACCTCTTTCTGGATGCCCCCTCTTTACCAACAAGAGGGACAGGACCAGCTCTCCTCAGCTTCCATTTTCCTCTTCCTTTCCTCTCTCCCTTGAAAACTTTCTGCACCTGAGACAGTGGGAGGGAGGGAGATAGAGCATGAAACAGCACCCCAAATCCTGTCCCATTACAAGCAGCACAGGCTTCTGTCCCTCTACTCCTCTGCCTCCAGTCATTTGCATGGGAGGGAGGAGCTGCTTGCTCTCTCTCTCCCTCTTTCTCCCTCTCTCTCCTCTACCTCTCTCCCTCCCTCTCTCTTTTAGAAGCTTTACACCTGCCATCCTGCCTACAGTATGTGATGATATCACAATGTCTCTCTTACATCACAGACAGGCTGACATCATCACACAGGCTGGCGGCCAGCAAGAGACAGAAATGCAGATAGAGACACACTGACAAATACATACACTGTAGGCACAGGCACCATGCGGCTTCTGCACCATAAAAGTTCATTTGAATCAAAAATAATGTCATCTTTTAAGTGAGGCGCTATTGAAATCTTGGGGGTCTAAGTGTCAAGACAATCTTGACATAAAACGGAGGCATCATTTTCAATCATTCAATAATGATGTGGTTTTGGATGACAGTATTCTATGAGATATCATGGGAAAATAATAGGAGACATAATGGAAATACAGTATCGTCCAATTTGTGACCATAATGGGAATATACATAGCGCTTCCTTCACAGGAAATAATACATGTGACATAACGGGAATGTAGTAAGTATGTGGGTTTGGCTGGGATTATCCTACATCCTGCAGGGATATAATAACTGGGAAAACGCTATATTTGATACCGCCACGTTGTGGGATGAGCGAGTAAACATTGCATGTCATTTCCCAGAATCCCTTGCTGCAGTGGGAGCACTGTACACTGGCGACACACTTTATTCGAGCTCGGCTAGTCCCACGAATTCGGGTATACCCGGGTGTATTGAGGTTTGTGACTGTTTTCTGCCCGAGTGCATTGAGTTATTTTCCGGCAGGGATTGAAGCATTTTATTCCCGCTGGCTGCAATACTGCACAGTATATATATATATACTGCATTACAATTCATGAATTTATGCCATCTGGTAGACACGCGAAGCATTGCAGCCTATTAAATCCTAATCATTATCATTTAACAGATCAGCCGCCCATCAGCCAGGCATGAACCCAGGCTGGGAAGGCAAATGCAACGGGGCTTGTCAGAGGTGAGGAGCGGCGCATTCCAGGTATCTGCCAGGTACATACCGGGTATTTGCTCGAATAAAGTGTGTCGGTGCAGTATGCTACTGTACTGTAGGTGATAATGGTTGAAATATATATATATATATATATATAGATATATAGATATATAGATATATATCTATATATATATATATATATATATATATATATATATATATATATATATATATATATATATATATATATATACATACACATCAACCAGTACAATAATTTAAAAGGGGGGAATTAAAATGGTTGAAGTGGATAATGACAAGTATATACCGATCCAAAAAAACAACTCCTGAGCATGTATGTACTGCTTACATGGATGTACTATTAGCATGTACAGTGTTGTTTGTTACTGCAGTTACCAATTTATTTCCATTTTAAATATTTAATTTCTCTGAAATGGTGCAAGCAAATTGTATGAAAAGTTGCAAACGAATACATGAATGTTTTGTATCCAGAGTCAGGGGGATGAGATGAGATGGGGTCATGTTCATACAGTATTTGAACTGTACATTACTAAAAGAAGGCTTTTTTTCTATGCAGATACAGTATAGTGTTTCAAACACATGCTATACACACGTACACACACATACACATACACACACACACACACACACACACACACGAGGTAATGTAAAGATGTGGGTGAACAGAGCGAAAAAGATTGTACTAGAAACGCTTATTAACATCAAAGGAATGGGCCTAAAGCAAAAGTTTGAACAGCAGCAGCAGCTGCAGTACCCCTGATATCTATGGATGGGACAGATACCCCCTGCAGACGCACGCACGCACGCACACACACACACACAGGGAGGGGTCTGTAGTGTGACAGAGCACACCAGCTTCGCCACCAGGCACTCCTTCTTGAATTAAAATAAAACTATCTCCTTACCTCTTTCTGGATGCCCCCTCTTTACCAACAAGAGGGACAGGACCAGCTCTCCTCAGCTTCCATTTTCCTCTTCCTTTCCTCTCTCCCTTGAAAACTTTCTGCACCTGAGACAGTGGGAGGGAGGGAGATAGAGCATGAAACAGCACCCCAAATCCTGTCCCATTACAAGCAGCACAGGCTTCTGTCCCTCTACTCCTCTGCCTCCAGTCATTTGCATGGGAGGGAGGAGCTGCTTGCTCTCTCTCTCCCTCTTTCTCCCTCTCTCTCCTCTACCTCTCTCCCTCCCTCTCTCTTTTAGAAGCTTTACACCTGCCATCCTGCCTACAGTATGTGATGATATCACAATGTCTCTCTTACATCACAGACAGGCTGACATCATCACACAGGCTGGCGGCCAGCAAGAGACAGAAATGCAGATAGAGACACACTGACAAATACATACACTGTAGGCACAGGCACCATGCGGCTTCTGCACCATAAAAGTTCATTTGAATCAAAAATAATGTCATCTTTTAAGTGAGGCGCTATTGAAATCTTGGGGGTCTAAGTGTCAAGACAATCTTGACATAAAACGGAGGCATCATTTTCAATCATTCAATAATGATGTGGTTTTGGATGACAGTATTCTATGAGATATCATGGGAAAATAATAGGAGACATAATGGAAATACAGTATCGTCCAATTTGTGACCATAATGGGAATATACATAGCGCTTCCTTCACAGGAAATAATACATGTGACATAACGGGAATGTAGTAAGTATGTGGGTTTGGCTGGGATTATCCTACATCCTGCAGGGATATAATAACTGGGAAAACGCTATATTTGATACCACCACGTTGTGGGATGAGCGAGTAAACATTGCATGTCATTTCCCAGAATCCCTTGCTGCAGTGGGAGCACTGTATGCTACTGTACTGTAGGTGATAATGGTTGAAATATATATATATATATATATATATATATATATATATATAGATATATAGATATATATCTATATACTGTATATATATATATATATATATATATATATATATACATACACATCAACCAGTACAATAATTTAAAAGGGGGGAATTAAAATCGTTGAAGTGGATAATGACAAGTATATACCGATCCAAAAAAACAACTCCTGAGCATGTATGTACTGCTTACATGGATGTACTATTAGCATGTACAGTGTTGTTTGTTACTGCAGTTACCAATTTATTTCCATTTTAAATATTTAATTTCTCTGAAATGGTGCAAGCAAATTGTATGAAAAGTTGCAAACGAATACATGAATGTTTTGTATCCAGAGTCAGGGGGATGAGATGAGATGGGGTCATGTTCATACAGTATTTGAACTGTACATTACTAAAAGAAGGCTTTTTTTCTATGCAGATACAGTATAGTGTTTCAAACACATGCTATACACACGTACACACACATACACATACACACACACACACACACACACACACACGAGGTAATGTAAAGATGTGGGTGAACAGAGCGAAAAAGATTGTACTAGAAACGCTTATTAACATCAAAGGAATGGGCCTAAAGCAAAAGTTTGAACAGCAGCAGCAGCTGCAGTACCCCTGATATCTATGGATGGGACAGATACCCCCTGCAGACGCACGCACGCACGCACACACACACACACAGGGAGGGGTCTGTAGTGTGACAGAGCACACCAGCTTCGCCACCAGGCACTCCTTCTTGAATTAAAATAAAACTATCTCCTTACCTCTTTCTGGATGCCCCCTCTTTACCAACAAGAGGGACAGGACCAGCTCTCCTCAGCTTCCATTTTCCTCTTCCTTTCCTCTCTCCCTTGAAAACTTTCTGCACCTGAGACAGTGGGAGGGAGGGAGATAGAGCATGAAACAGCACCCCAAATCCTGTCCCATTACAAGCAGCACAGGCTTCTGTCCCTCTACTCCTCTGCCTCCAGTCATTTGCATGGGAGGGAGGAGCTGCTTGCTCTCTCTCTCCCTCTTTCTCCCTCTCTCTCCTCTACCTCTCTCCCTCCCTCTCTCTTTTAGAAGCTTTACACCTGCCATCCTGCCTACAGTATGTGATGATATCACAATGTCTCTCTTACATCACAGACAGGCTGACATCATCACACAGGCTGGCGGCCAGCAAGAGACAGAAATGCAGATAGAGACACACTGACAAATACATACACTGTAGGCACAGGCACCATGCGGCTTCTGCACCATAAAAGTTCATTTGAATCAAAAATAATGTCATCTTTTAAGTGAGGCGCTATTGAAATCTTGGGGGTCTAAGTGTCAAGACAATCTTGACATAAAACGGAGGCATCATTTTCAATCATTCAATAATGATGTGGTTTTGGATGACAGTATTCTATGAGATATCATGGGAAAATAATAGGAGACATAATGGAAATACAGTATCGTCCAATTTGTGACCATAATGGGAATATACATAGCGCTTCCTTCACAGGAAATAATACATGTGACATAACGGGAATGTAGTAAGTATGTGGGTTTGGCTGGGATTATCCTACATCCTGCAGGGATATAATAACTGGGAAAACGCTATATTTGATACCGCCACGTTGTGGGATGAGCGAGTAAACATTGCATGTCATTTCCCAGAATCCCTTGCTGCAGTGGGAGCACTGTATGCTACTGTACTGTAGGTGATAATGGTTGAAATATATATATATATATATATATATATAGATATATAGATATATATCTATATATATATATATATATATATATATATATATATACACATCAACCAGTACAATAATTTAAAAGGGGGGAATTAAAATGGTTGAAGTGGATAATGACAAGTATATACCGATCCAAAAAAACAACTCCTGAGCATGTATGTACTGCTTACATGGATGTACTATTAGCATGTACAGTGTTGTTTGTTACTGCAGTTACCAATTTATTTCCATTTTAAATATTTAATTTCTCTGAAATGGTGCAAGCAAATTGTATGAAAAGTTGCAAACGAATACATGAATGTTTTGTATCCAGAGTCAGGGGGATGAGATGAGATGGGGTCATGTTCATACAGTATTTGAACTGTACATTACTAAAAGAAGGCTTTTTTTCTATGCAGATACAGTATAGTGTTTCAAACACATGCTATACACACGTACACACACATACACATACACACACACACACACACACACACACGAGGTAATGTAAAGATGTGGGTGAACAGAGCGAAAAAGATTGTACTAGAAACGCTTATTAACATCAAAGGAATGGGCCTAAAGCAAAAGTTTGAACAGCAGCAGCAGCTGCAGTACCCCTGATATCTATGGATGGGACAGATACCCCCTGCAGACGCACGCACGCACGCACACACACACACAGGGAGGGGTCTGTAGTGTGACAGAGCACACCAGCTTCGCCACCAGGCACTCCTTCTTGAATTAAAATAAAACTATCTCCTTACCTCTTTCTGGATGCCCCCTCTTTACCAACAAGAGGGACAGGACCAGCTCTCCTCAGCTTCCATTTTCCTCTTCCTTTCCTCTCTCCCTTGAAAACTTTCTGCACCTGAGACAGTGGGAGGGAGGGAGATAGAGCATGAAACAGCACCCCAAATCCTGTCCCATTACAAGCAGCACAGGCTTCTGTCCCTCTACTCCTCTGCCTCCAGTCATTTGCATGGGAGGGAGGAGCTGCTTGCTCTCTCTCTCCCTCTTTCTCCCTCTCTCTCCTCTACCTCTCTCCCTCCCTCTCTCTTTTAGAAGCTTTACACCTGCCATCCTGCCTACAGTATGTGATGATATCACAATGTCTCTCTTACATCACAGACAGGCTGACATCATCACACAGGCTGGCGGCCAGCAAGAGACAGAAATGCAGATAGAGACACACTGACAAATACATACACTGTAGGCACAGGCACCATGCGGCTTCTGCACCATAAAAGTTCATTTGAATCAAAAATAATGTCATCTTTTAAGTGAGGCGCTATTGAAATCTTGGGGGTCTAAGTGTCAAGACAATCTTGACATAAAACGGAGGCATCATTTTCAATCATTCAATAATGATGTGCTTTTGGATGACAGTATTCTATGAGATATCATGGGAAAATAATAGGAGACATAATGGAAATACAGTATCGTCCAATTTGTGACCATAATGGGAATATACATAGCGCTTCCTTCACAGGAAATAATACATGTGACATAACGGGAATGTAGTAAGTATGTGGGTTTGGCTGGGATTATCCTACATCCTGCAGGGATATAATAACTGGGAAAACGCTATATTTGATACCGCCACGTTGTGGGATGAGCGAGTAAACATTGCATGTCATTTCCCAGAATCCCTTGCTGCAGTGGGAGCACTGTACAGTATGCTACTGTACTGTAGGTGATAATGGTTGAAATATATATATATATATATATATATATAGATATATAGATATATATCTATATATATATATATATATATATATATATATATATATGTATATATATATATATATATATATATATATATATATACATACACATCAACCAGTACAATAATTTAAAAGGGGGGAATTAAAATGGTTGAAGTGGATAATGACAAGTATATACCGATCCAAAAAAACAACTCCTGAGCATGTATGTACTGCTTACATGGATGTACTATTAGCATGTACAGTGTTGTTTGTTACTGCAGTTACCAATTTATTTCCATTTTAAATATTTAATTTCTCTGAAATGGTGCAAGCAAATTGTATGAAAAGTTGCAAACGAATACATGAATGTTTTGTATCCAGAGTCAGGGGGATGAGATGAGATGGGGTCATGTTCATACAGTATTTGAACTGTACATTACTAAAAGAAGGCTTTTTTTCTATGCAGATACAGTATAGTGTTTCAAACACATGCTATACACACGTACACACACATACACATACACACACACACACACACACACACACACGAGGTAATGTAAAGATGTGGGTGAACAGAGCGAAAAAGATTGTACTAGAAACGCTTATTAACATCAAAGGAATGGGCCTAAAGCAAAAGTTTGAACAGCAGCAGCAGCTGCAGTACCCCTGATATCTATGGATGGGACAGATACCCCCTGCAGACGCACGCACGCACGCACACACACACACACAGGGAGGGGTCTGTAGTGTGACAGAGCACACCAGCTTCGCCACCAGGCACTCCTTCTTGAATTAAAATAAAACTATCTCCTTACCTCTTTCTGGATGCCCCCTCTTTACCAACAAGAGGGACAGGACCAGCTCTCCTCAGCTTCCATTTTCCTCTTCCTTTCCTCTCTCCCTTGAAAACTTTCTGCACCTGAGACAGTGGGAGGGAGGGAGATAGAGCATGAAACAGCACCCCAAATCCTGTCCCATTACAAGCAGCACAGGCTTCTGTCCCTCTACTCCTCTGCCTCCAGTCATTTGCATGGGAGGGAGGAGCTGCTTGCTCTCTCTCTCCCTCTTTCTCCCTCTCTCTCCTCTACCTCTCTCCCTCCCTCTCTCTTTTAGAAGCTTTACACCTGCCATCCTGCCTACAGTATGTGATGATATCACAATGTCTCTCTTACATCACAGACAGGCTGACATCATCACACAGGCTGGCGGCCAGCAAGAGACAGAAATGCAGATAGAGACACACTGACAAATACATACACTGTAGGCACAGGCACCATGCGGCTTCTGCACCATAAAAGTTCATTTGAATCAAAAATAATGTCATCTTTTAAGTGAGGCGCTATTGAAATCTTGGGGGTCTAAGTGTCAAGACAATCTTGACATAAAACGGAGGCATCATTTTCAATCATTCAATAATGATGTGGTTTTGGATGACAGTATTCTATGAGATATCATGGGAAAATAATAGGAGACATAATGGAAATACAGTATCGTCCAATTTGTGACCATAATGGGAATATACATAGCGCTTCCTTCACAGGAAATAATACATGTGACATAACGGGAATGTAGTAAGTATGTGGGTTTGGCTGGGATTATCCTACATCCTGCAGGGATATAATAACTGGGAAAACGCTATATTTGATACCGCCACGTTGTGGGATGAGCGAGTAAACATTGCATGTCATTTCCCAGAATCCCTTGCTGCAGTGGGAGCACTGTATGCTACTGTACTGTAGGTGATAATGGTTGAAATATATATATATATATATATATATATATAGATATATAGATATATATCTATATATATATATATATATATATATATATATATATATATATATATATATATATATATATATATATATATATATATATACATACACATCAACCAGTACAATAATTTAAAAGGGGGGAATTAAAATGGTTGAAGTGGATAATGACAAGTATATACCGATCCAAAAAAACAACTCCTGAGCATGTATGTACTGCTTACATGGATGTACTATTAGCATGTACAGTGTTGTTTGTTACTGCAGTTACCAATTTATTTCCATTTTAAATATTTAATTTCTCTGAAATGGTGCAAGCAAATTGTATGAAAAGTTGCAAACGAATACATGAATGTTTTGTATCCAGAGTCAGGGGGATGAGATGAGATGGGGTCATGTTCATACAGTATTTGAACTGTACATTACTAAAAGAAGGCTTTTTTTCTATGCAGATACAGTATAGTGTTTCAAACACATGCTATACACACGTACACACACATACACATACACACACACACACACACACACACGAGGTAATGTAAAGATGTGGGTGAACAGAGCGAAAAAGATTGTACTAGAAACGCTTATTAACATCAAAGGAATGGGCCTAAAGCAAAAGTTTGAACAGCAGCAGCAGCTGCAGTACCCTTGATATCTATGGATGGGACAGATACCCCCTGCAGACGCACGCACGCACACACACACACACAGGGAGGGGTCTGTAGTGTGACAGAGCACACCAGCTTCGCCACCAGGCACTCCTTCTTGAATTAAAATAAAACTATCTCCTTACCTCTTTCTGGATGCCCCCTCTTTACCAACAAGAGGGACAGGACCAGCTCTCCTCAGCTTCCATTTTCCTCTTCCTTTCCTCTCTCCCTTGAAAACTTTCTGCACCTGAGACAGTGGGAGGGAGGGAGATAGAGCATGAAACAGCACCCCAAATCCTGTCCCATTACAAGCAGCACAGGCTTCTGTCCCTCTACTCCTCTGCCTCCAGTCATTTGCATGGGAGGGAGGAGCTGCTTGCTCTCTCTCTCCCTCTTTCTCCCTCTCTCTCCTCTACCTCTCTCCCTCCCTCTCTCTTTTAGAAGCTTTACACCTGCCATCCTGCCTACAGTATGTGATGATATCACAATGTCTCTCTTACATCACAGACAGGCTGACATCATCACACAGGCTGGCGGCCAGCAAGAGACAGAAATGCAGATAGAGACACACTGACAAATACATACACTGTAGGCACAGGCACCATGCGGCTTCTGCACCATAAAAGTTCATTTGAATCAAAAATAATGTCATCTTTTAAGTGAGGCGCTATTGAAATCTTGGGGGTCTAAGTGTCAAGACAATCTTGACATAAAACGGAGGCATCATTTTCAATCATTCAATAATGATGTGCTTTTGGATGACAGTATTCTATGAGATATCATGGGAAAATAATAGGAGACATAATGGAAATACAGTATCGTCCAATTTGTGACCATAATGGGAATATACATAGCGCTTCCTTCACAGGAAATAATACATGTGACATAACGGGAATGTAGTAAGTATGTGGGTTTGGCTGGGATTATCCTACATCCTGCAGGGATATAATAACTGGGAAAACGCTATATTTGATACCGCCACGTTGTGGGATGAGCGAGTAAACATTGCATGTCATTTCCCAGAATCCCTTGCTGCAGTGGGAGCACTGTATGCTACTGTACTGTAGGTGATAATGGTTGAAATATATATATATATATATATATAGATATATAGATATATATCTATATATATATATATATATATATATATATACATATATATATATATATATATATATATACATACACATCAACCAGTACAATAATTTAAAAGGGGGGAATTAAAATGGTTGAAGTGGATAATGACAAGTATATACCGATCCAAAAAAACAACTCCTGAGCATGTATGTACTGCTTACATGGATGTACTATTAGCATGTACAGTGTTGTTTGTTACTGCAGTTACCAATTTATTTCCATTTTAAATATTTAATTTCTCTGAAATGGTGCAAGCAAATTGTATGAAAAGTTGCAAACGAATACATGAATGTTTTGTATCCAGAGTCAGGGGGATGAGATGAGATGGGGTCATGTTCATACAGTATTTGAACTGTACATTACTAAAAGAAGGCTTTTTTTCTATGCAGATACAGTATAGTGTTTCAAACACATGCTATACACACGTACACACACATACACATACACACACACACACACACACACACACACGAGGTAATGTAAAGATGTGGGTGAACAGAGCGAAAAAGATTGTACTAGAAACGCTTATTAACATCAAAGGAATGGGCCTAAAGCAAAAGTTTGAACAGCAGCAGCAGCTGCAGTACCCTTGATATCTATGGATGGGACAGATACCCCCTGCAGACGCACGCACGCACACACACACACACAGGGAGGGGTCTGTAGTGTGACAGAGCACACCAGCTTCGCCACCAGGCACTCCTTCTTGAATTAAAATAAAACTATCTCCTTACCTCTTTCTGGATGCCCCCTCTTTACCAACAAGAGGGACAGGACCAGCTCTCCTCAGCTTCCATTTTCCTCTTCCTTTCCTCTCTCCCTTGAAAACTTTCTGCACCTGAGACAGTGGGAGGGAGGGAGATAGAGCATGAAACAGCACCCCAAATCCTGTCCCATTACAAGCAGCACAGGCTTCTGTCCCTCTACTCCTCTGCCTCCAGTCATTTGCATGGGAGGGAGGAGCTGCTTGCTCTCTCTCTCCCTCTTTCTCCCTCTCTCTCCTCTACCTCTCTCCCTCCCTCTCTCTTTTAGAAGCTTTACACCTGCCATCCTGCCTACAGTATGTGATGATATCACAATGTCTCTCTTACATCACAGACAGGCTGACATCATCACACAGGCTGGCGGCCAGCAAGAGACAGAAATGCAGATAGAGACACACTGACAAATACATACACTGTAGGCACAGGCACCATGCGGCTTCTGCACCATAAAAGTTCATTTGAATCAAAAATAATGTCATCTTTTAAGTGAGGCGCTATTGAAATCTTGGGGGTCTAAGTGTCAAGACAATCTTGACATAAAACGGAGGCATCATTTTCAATCATTCAATAATGATGTGCTTTTGGATGACAGTATTCTATGAGATATCATGGGAAAATAATAGGAGACATAATGGAAATACAGTATCGTCCAATTTGTGACCATAATGGGAATATACATAGCGCTTCCTTCACAGGAAATAATACATGTGACATAACGGGAATGTAGTAAGTATGTGGGTTTGGCTGGGATTATCCTACATCCTGCAGGGATATAATAACTGGGAAAACGCTATATTTGATACCGCCACGTTGTGGGATGAGCGAGTAAACATTGCATGTCATTTCCCAGAATCCCTTGCTGCAGTGGGAGCACTGTATGCTACTGTACTGTAGGTGATAATGGTTGAAATATATATATATATATATATATATAGATATATAGATATATATCTATATATATATATATATATATATATATATATATATATATATATATACATACACATCAACCAGTACAATAATTTAAAAGGGGGGAATTAAAATGGTTGAAGTGGATAATGACAAGTATATACCGATCCAAAAAAACAACTCCTGAGCATGTATGTACTGCTTACATGGATGTACTATTAGCATGTACAGTGTTGTTTGTTACTGCAGTTACCAATTTATTTCCATTTTAAATATTTAATTTCTCTGAAATGGTGCAAGCAAATTGTATGAAAAGTTGCAAACGAATACATGAATGTTTTGTATCCAGAGTCAGGGGGATGAGATGAGATGGGGTCATGTTCATACAGTATTTGAACTGTACATTACTAAAAGAAGGCTTTTTTTCTATGCAGATACAGTATAGTGTTTCAAACACATGCTATACACACGTACACACACATACACATACACACACACACACACACACACACGAGGTAATGTAAAGATGTGGGTGAACAGAGCGAAAAAGATTGTACTAGAAACGCTTATTAACATCAAAGGAATGGGCCTAAAGCAAAAGTTTGAACAGCAGCAGCAGCTGCAGTACCCTTGATATCTATGGATGGGACAGATACCCCCTGCAGACGCACGCACGCACACACACACACACAGGGAGGGGTCTGTAGTGTGACAGAGCACACCAGCTTCGCCACCAGGCACTCCTTCTTGAATTAAAATAAAACTATCTCCTTACCTCTTTCTGGATGCCCCCTCTTTACCAACAAGAGGGACAGGACCAGCTCTCCTCAGCTTCCATTTTCCTCTTCCTTTCCTCTCTCCCTTGAAAACTTTCTGCACCTGAGACAGTGGGAGGGAGGGAGATAGAGC
Source organism: Ascaphus truei (assembly GCF_040206685.1). NCBI lineage: Eukaryota > Metazoa > Chordata > Amphibia > Anura > Ascaphidae > Ascaphus > Ascaphus truei. Next base: position 509,611 of record NW_027455675.1, read on the forward strand.
ATGAAACAGCACCCCAAATCCTGTCCCATTACAAGCAGCACAGGCTTCTGTCCCTCTACTCCTCTGCCTCCAGTCATTTGCATGGGAGGGAGGAGCTGCTTGCTCTCTCTCTCCCTCTTTCTCCCTCTCTCTCCTCTACCTCTCTCCCTCCCTCTCTCTTTTAGAAGCTTTACACCTGCCATCCTGCCTTCAGTATGTGATGATATCACAATGTCTCTCTTACATCACAGACAGGCTGACATCATCACACAGGCTGGCGGCCAGCAAGAGACAGAAATGCAGATAGAGACACACTGACAAATACATACACTGTAGGCACAGGCACCATGCGGCTTCTGCACCATAAAAGTTCATTTGAATCAAAAATAATGTCATCTTTTAAGTGAGGCGCTATTGAAATCTTGGGGGTCTAAGTGTCAAGACAATCTTGACATAAAACGGAGGCATCATTTTCAATCATTCAATAATGATGTGCTTTTGGATGACAGTATTCTATGAGATATCATGGGAAAATAATAGGAGACATAATGGAAATACAGTATCGTCCAATTTGTGACCATAATGGGAATATACATAGCGCTTCCTTCACAGGAAATAATACATGTGACATAACGGGAATGTAGTAAGTATGTGGGTTTGGCTGGGATTATCCTACATCCTGCAGGGATATAATAACTGGGAAAACGCTATATTTGATACCGCCACGTTGTGGGATGAGCGAGTAAACATTGCATGTCATTTCCCAGAATCCCTTGCTGCAGTGGGAGCACTGTATGCTACTGTACTGTAGGTGATAATGGTTGAAATATATATATATATATATATATAGATATATAGATATATATCTATATATATATATATATATATATATATATATATATATATATATATATATACATACACATCAACCAGTACAATAATTTAAAAGGGGGGAATTAAAATGGTTGAAGTGGATAATGACAAGTATATACCGATCCAAAAAAACAACTCCTGAGCATGTATGTACTGCTTACATGGATGTACTATTAGCATGTACAGTGTTGTTTGTTACTGCAGTTACCAATTTATTTCCATTTTAAATATTTAATTTCTCTGAAATGGTGCAAGCAAATTGTATGAAAAGTTGCAAACGAATACATGAATGTTTTGTATCCAGAGTCAGGGGGATGAGATGAGATGGGGTCATGTTCATACAGTATTTGAACTGTACATTACTAAAAGAAGGCTTTTTTTCTATGCAGATACAGTATAGTGTTTCAAACACATGCTATACACACGTACACACACATACACATACACACACACACACACACACACGAGGTAATGTAAAGATGTGGGTGAACAGAGCGAAAAAGATTGTACTAGAAACGCTTATTAACATCAAAGGAATGGGCCTAAAGCAAAAGTTTGAACAGCAGCAGCAGCTGCAGTACCCTTGATATCTATGGATGGGACAGATACCCCCTGCAGACGCACGCACGCACACACACACACACAGGGAGGGGTCTGTAGTGTGACAGAGCACACCAGCTTCGCCACCAGGCACTCCTTCTTGAATTAAAATAAAACTATCTCCTTACCTCTTTCTGGATGCCCCCTCTTTACCAACAAGAGGGACAGGACCAGCTCTCCTCAGCTTCCATTTTCCTCTTCCTTTCCTCTCTCCCTTGAAAACTTTCTGCACCTGAGACAGTGGGAGGGAGGGAGATAGAGCATGAAACAGCACCCCAAATCCTGTCCCATTACAAGCAGCACAGGCTTCTGTCCCTCTACTCCTCTGCCTCCAGTCATTTGCATGGGAGGGAGGAGCTGCTTGCTCTCTCTCTCCCTCTTTCTCCCTCTCTCTCCTCTACCTCTCTCCCTCCCTCTCTCTTTTAGAAGCTTTACACCTGCCATCCTGCCTACAGTATGTGATGATATCACAATGTCTCTCTTACATCACAGACAGGCTGACATCATCACACAGGCTGGCGGCCAGCAAGAGACAGAAATGCAGATAGAGACACACTGACAAATACATACACTGTAGGCACAGGCACCATGCGGCTTCTGCACCATAAAAGTTCATTTGAATCAAAAATAATGTCATCTTTTAAGTGAGGCGCTATTGAAATCTTGGGGGTCTAAGTGTCAAGACAATCTTGACATAAAACGGAGGCATCATTTTCAATCATTCAATAATGATGTGGTTTTGGATGACAGTATTCTATGAGATATCATGGGAAAATAATAGGAGACATAATGGAAATACAGTATCGTCCAATTTGTGACCATAATGAGAATATACATAGCGCTTCCTTCACAGGAAATAATACATGTGACATAACGGGAATGTAGTAAGTATGTGGGTTTGGCTGGGATTATCCTACATCCTGCAGGGATATAATAACTGGGAAAACGCTATATTTGATACCGCCACGTTGTGGGATGAGCGAGTAAACATTGCATGTCATTTCCCAGAATCCCTTGCTGCAGTGGGAGCACTGTATGCTACTGTACTGTAGGTGATAATGGTTGAAATATATATATATATATATATATATAGATATATAGATATATATCTATATATATATATATATATATATATATATATATATATATATATATACATACACATCAACCAGTACAATAATTTAAAAGGGGGGAATTAAAATGGTTGAAGTGGATAATGACAAGTATATACCGATCCAAAAAAACAACTCCTGAGCATGTATGTACTGCTTACATGGATGTACTATTAGCATGTACAGTGTTGTTTGTTACTGCAGTTACCAATTTATTTCCATTTTAAATATTTAATTTCTCTGAAATGGTGCAAGCAAATTGTATGAAAAGTTGCAAACGAATACATGAATGTTTTGTATCCAGAGTCAGGGGGATGAGATGAGATGGGGTCATGTTCATACAGTATTTGAACTGTACATTACTAAAAGAAGGCTTTTTTTCTATGCAGATACAGTATAGTGTTTCAAACACATGCTATACACACGTACACACACATACACATACACACACACACACACACACACACACGAGGTAATGTAAAGATGTGGGTGAACAGAGCGAAAAAGATTGTACTAGAAACGCTTATTAACATCAAAGGAATGGGCCTAAAGCAAAAGTTTGAACAGCAGCAGCAGCTGCAGTACCCCTGATATCTATGGATGGGACAGATACCCCCTGCAGACGCACGCACGCACGCACGCACGCACGCACACACACAGGGAGGGGTCTGTAGTGTGACAGAGCACACCAGCTTCGCCACCAGGCACTCCTTCTTGAATTAAAATAAAACTATCTCCTTACCTCTTTCTGGATGCCCCCTCTTTACCAACAAGAGGGACAGGACCAGCTCTCCTCAGCTTCCATTTTCCTCTTCCTTTCCTCTCTCCCTTGAAAACTTTCTGCACCTGAGACAGTGGGAGGGAGGGAGATAGAGCATGAAACAGCACCCCAAATCCTGTCCCATTACAAGCAGCACAGGCTTCTGTCCCTCTACTCCTCTGCCTCCAGTCATTTGCATGGGAGGGAGGAGCTGCTTGCTCTCTCTCTCCCTCTTTCTCCCTCTCTCTCCTCTACCTCTCTCCCTCCCTCTCTCTTTTAGAAGCTTTACACCTGCCATCCTGCCTACAGTATGTGATGATATCACAATGTCTCTCTTACATCACAGACAGGCTGACATCATCACACAGGCTGGCGGCCAGCAAGAGACAGAAATGCAGATAGAGACACACTGACAAATACATACACTGTAGGCACAGGCACCATGCGGCTACTGCACCATAAAAGTTCATTTGAATCAAAAATAATGTCATCTTTTAAGTGAGGCGCTATTGAAATCTTGGGGGTCTAAGTGTCAAGACAATCTTGACATAAAACGGAGGCATCATTTTCAATCATTCAATAATGATGTGGTTTTGGATGACAGTATTCTATGAGATATCATGGGAAAATAATAGGAGACATAATGGAAATACAGTATCGTCCAATTTGTGACCATAATGGGAATATACATAGCGCTTCCTTCACAGGAAATAATACATGTGACATAACGGGAATGTAGTAAGTATGTGGGTTTGGCTGGGATTATCCTACATCCTGCAGGGATATAATAACTGGGAAAACGCTATATTTGATACCGCCACGTTGTGGGATGAGCAAGTAAACATTGCATGTCATTTCCCAGAATCCCTTGCTGCAGTGGGAGCACTGTATGCTACTGTACTGTAGGTGATAATGGTTGAAATATATATATATATATATATATAGATATATAGATATATAGATATATATCTATATATCTATATATATATATATATATATATATATATATATATATATATATATATATATATATATACATACACATCAACCAGTACAATAATTTAAAAGGGGGGAATTAAAATGGTTGAAGTGGATAATGACAAGTATATACCGATCCAAAAAAACAACTCCTGAGCATGTATGTACTGCTTACATGGATGTACTATTAGCATGTACAGTGTTGTTTGTTACTGCAGTTACCAATTTATTTCCATTTTAAATATTTAATTTCTCTGAAATGGTGCAAGCAAATTGTATGAAAAGTTGCAAACGAATACATGAATGTTTTGTATCCAGAGTCAGGGGGATGAGATGAGATGGGGTCATGTTCATACAGTATTTGAACTGTACATTACTAAAAGAAGGCTTTTTTTCTATGCAGATACAGTATAGTGTTTCAAACACATGCTATACACACGTACACACACATACACATACACACACACACACACACACACACGAGGTAATGTAAAGATGTGGGTGAACAGAGCGAAAAAGATTGTACTAGAAACGCTTATTAACATCAAAGGAATGGGCCTAAAGCAAAAGTTTGAACAGCAGCAGCAGCTGCAGTACCCCTGATATCTATGGATGGGACAGATACCCCCTGCAGACGCACGCACGCACGCACGCACGCACGCACACACACAGGGAGGGGTCTGTAGTGTGACAGAGCACACCAGCTTCGCCACCAGGCACTCCTTCTTGAATTAAAATAAAACTATCTCCTTACCTCTTTCTGGATGCCCCCTCTTTACCAACAAGAGGGACAGGACCAGCTCTCCTCAGCTTCCATTTTCCTCTTCCTTTCCTCTCTCCCTTGAAAACTTTCTGCACCTGAGACAGTGGGAGGGAGGGAGATAGAGCATGAAACAGCACCCCAAATCCTGTCCCATTACAAGCAGCACAGGCTTCTGTCCCTCTACTCCTCTGCCTCCAGTCATTTGCATGGGAGGGAGGAGCTGCTTGCTCTCTCTCTCCCTCTTTCTCCCTCTCTCTCCTCTACCTCTCTCCCTCCCTCTCTCTTTTAGAAGCTTTACACCTGCCATCCTGCCTACAGTATGTGATGATATCACAATGTCTCTCTTACATCACAGACAGGCTGACATCATCACACAGGCTGGCGGCCAGCAAGAGACAGAAATGCAGATAGAGACACACTGACAAATACATACACTGTAGGCACAGGCACCATGCGGCTTCTGCACCATAAAAGTTCATTTGAATCAAAAATAATGTCATCTTTTAAGTGAGGCGCTATTGAAATCTTGGGGGTCTAAGTGTCAAGACAATCTTGACATAAAACGGAGGCATCATTTTCAATCATTCAATAATGATGTGGTTTTGGATGACAGTATTCTATGAGATATCATGGGAAAATAATAGGAGACATAATGGAAATACAGTATCGTCCAATTTGTGACCATAATGGGAATATACATAGCGCTTCCTTCACAGGAAATAATACATGTGACATAACGGGAATGTAGTAAGTATGTGGGTTTGGCTGGGATTATCCTACATCCTGCAGGGATATAATAACTGGGAAAACGCTATATTTGATACCGCCACGTTGTGGGATGAGCGAGTAAACATTGCATGTCATTTCCCAGAATCCCTTGCTGCAGTGGGAGCACTGTATGCTACTGTACTGTAGGTGATAATGGTTGAAATATATATATATATATATATAGATATATAGATATATATCTATATATATATATATATATATATATATATATATATATATATACATACACATCAACCAGTACAATAATTTAAAAGGGGGGAATTAAAATGGTTGAAGTGGATAATGACAAGTATATACCGATCCAAAAAAACAACTCCTGAGCATGTATGTACTGCTTACATGGATGTACTATTAGCATGTACAGTGTTGTTTGTTACTGCAGTTACCAATTTATTTCCATTTTAAATATTTAATTTCTCTGAAATGGTGCAAGCAAATTGTATGAAAAGTTGCAAACGAATACATGAATGTTTTGTATCCAGAGTCAGGGGGATGAGATGAGATGGGGTCATGTTCATACAGTATTTGAACTGTACATTACTAAAAGAAGGCTTTTTTTCTATGCAGATACAGTATAGTGTTTTAAACACATGCTATACACACGTACACACACATACACATACACACACACACACACACACACACACGAGGTAATGTAAAGATGTGGGTGAACAGAGCGAAAAAGATTGTACTAGAAACGCTTATTAACATCAAAGGAATGGGCCTAAAGCAAAAGTTTGAACAGCAGCAGCAGCTGCAGTACCCCTGATATCTATGGATGGGACAGATACCCCCTGCAGACGCACGCACGCACGCACGCACGCACACACACAGGGAGGGGTCTGTAGTGTGACAGAGCACACCAGCTTCGCCACCAGGCACTCCTTCTTGAATTAAAATAAAACTATCTCCTTACCTCTTTCTGGATGCCCCCTCTTTACCAACAAGAGGGACAGGACCAGCTCTCCTCAGCTTCCATTTTCCTCTTCCTTTCCTCTCTCCCTTGAAAACTTTCTGCACCTGAGACAGTGGGAGGGAGGGAGATAGAGCATGAAACAGCACCCCAAATCCTGTCCCATTACAAGCAGCACAGGCTTCTGTCCCTCTACTCCTCTGCCTCCAGTCATTTGCATGGGAGGGAGGAGCTGCTTGCTCTCTCTCTCCCTCTTTCTCCCTCTCTCTCCTCTACCTCTCTCCCTCCCTCTCTCTTTTAGAAGCTTTACACCTGCCATCCTGCCTACAGTATGTGATGATATCACAATGTCTCTCTTACATCACAGACAGGCTGACATCATCACACAGGCTGGCGGCCAGCAAGAGACAGAAATGCAGATAGAGACACACTGACAAATACATACACTGTAGGCACAGGCACCATGCGGCTTCTGCACCATAAAAGTTCATTTGAATCAAAAATAATGTCATCTTTTAAGTGAGGCGCTATTGAAATCTTGGGGGTCTAAGTGTCAAGACAATCTTGACATAAAACGGAGGCATCATTTTCAATCATTCAATAATGATGTGGTTTTGGATGACAGTATTCTATGAGATATCATGGGAAAATAATAGGAGACATAATGGAAATACAGTATCGTCCAATTTGTGACCATAATGGGAATATACATAGCGCTTCCTTCACAGGAAATAATACATGTGACATAACGGGAATGTAGTAAGTATGTGGGTTTGGCTGGGATTATCCTACATCCTGCAGGGATATAATAACTGGGAAAACGCTATATTTGATACCGCCACGTTGTGGGATGAGCGAGTAAACATTACATGTCATTTCCCAGAATCCCTTGCTGCAGTGGGAGCACTGTATGCTACTGTACTGTAGGTGATAATGGTTGAAATATATATATATATATATATAGATATATATCTATATATATATATATATATATATATATATATATATATATATATATATATATATATATATACACATACACATCAACCAGTACAATAATTTAAAAGGGGGGAATTAAAATGGTTGAAGTGGATAATGACAAGTATATACCGATCCAAAAAAACAACTCCTGAGCATGTATGTACTGCTTACATGGATGTACTATTAGCATGTACAGTGTTGTTTGTTACTGCAGTTACCAATTTATTTCCATTTTAAATATTTAATTTCTCTGAAATGGTGCAAGCAAATTGTATGAAAAGTTGCAAACGAATACATGAATGTTTTGTATCCAGAGTCAGGGGGATGAGATGAGATGGGGTCATGTTCATACAGTATTTGAACTGTACATTACTAAAAGAAGGCTTTTTTTCTATGCAGATACAGTATAGTGTTTCAAACACATGCTATACACACGTACACACACATACACATACACACACACACACACACACACACACACGAGGTAATGTAAAGATGTGGGTGAACAGAGCGAAAAAGATTGTACTAGAAACGCTTATTAACATCAAAGGAATGGGCCTAAAGCAAAAGTTTGAACAGCAGCAGCAGCTGCAGTACCCCTGATATCTATGGATGGGACAGATACCCCCTGCAGACGCACGCACGCACGCACGCACGCACGCACACACACACACAGGGAGGGGTCTGTAGTGTGACAGAGCACACCAGCTTCGCCACCAGGCACTCCTTCTTGAATTAAAATAAAACTATCTCCTTACCTCTTTCTGGATGCCCCCTCTTTACCAACAAGAGGGACAGGACCAGCTCTCCTCAGCTTCCATTTTCCTCTTCCTTTCCTCTCTCCCTTGAAAACTTTCTGCACCTGAGACAGTGGGAGGGAGGGAGATAGAGCATGAAACAGCACCCCAAATCCTGTCCCATTACAAGCAGCACAGGCTTCTGTCCCTCTACTCCTCTGCCTCCAGTCATTTGCATGGGAGGGAGGAGCTGCTTGCTCTCTCTCTCCCTCTTTCTCCCTCTCTCTCCTCTACCTCTCTCCCTCCCTCTCTCTTTTAGAAGCTTTACACCTGCCATCCTGCCTACAGTATGTGATGATATCACAATGTCTCTCTTACATCACAGACAGGCTGACATCATCACACAGGCTGGCGGCCAGCAAGAGACAGAAATGCAGATAGAGACACACTGACAAATACATACACTGTAGGCACAGGCACCATGCGGCTTCTGCACCATAAAAGTTCATTTGAATCAAAAATAATGTCATCTTTTAAGTGAGGCGCTATTGAAATCTTGGGGGTCTAAGTGTCAAGACAATCTTGACATAAAACGGAGGCATCATTTTCAATCATTCAATAATGATGTGCTTTTGGATGACAGTATTCTATGAGATATCATGGGAAAATAATAGGAGACATAATGGAAATACAGTATCGTCCAATTTGTGACCATAATGGGAATATACATAGCGCTTCCTTCACAGGAAATAATACATGTGACATAACGGGAATGTAGTAAGTATGTGGGTTTGGCTGGGATTATCCTACATCCTGCAGGGATATAATAACTGGGAAAACGCTATATTTGATACCGCCACGTTGTGGGATGAGCGAGTAAACATTGCATGTCATTTCCCAGAATCCCTTGCTGCAGTGGGAGCACTGTATGCTACTGTACTGTAGGTGATAATGGTTGAAATATATATATATATATATATATATAGATATATAGATATATATCTATATATATATATATATATATATATATATATATATATATATATATATATATACATACACATCAACCAGTACAATAATTTAAAAGGGGGGAATTAAAATGGTTGAAGTGGATAATGACAAGTATATACCGATCCAAAAAAACAACTCCTGAGCATGTATGTACTGCTTACATGGATGTACTATTAGCATGTACAGTGTTGTTTGTTACTGCAGTTACCAATTTATTTCCATTTTAAATATTTAATTTCTCTGAAATGGTGCAAGCAAATTGTATGAAAAGTTGCAAACGAATACATGAATGTTTTGTATCCAGAGTCAGGGGGATGAGATGAGATGGGGTCATGTTCATACAGTATTTGAACTGTACATTACTAAAAGAAGGCTTTTTTTCTATGCAGATACAGTATAGTGTTTCAAACACATGCTATACACACGTACACACACATACACATACACACACACACACACACACACACACGAGGTAATGTAAAGATGTGGGTGAACAGAGCGAAAAAGATTGTACTAGAAACGCTTATTAACATCAAAGGAATGGGCCTAAAGCAAAAGTTTGAACAGCAGCAGCAGCTGCAGTACCCCTGATATCTATGGATGGGACAGATACCCCCTGCAGACGCACGCACGCACGCACACACACACACAGGGAGGGGTCTGTAGTGTGACAGAGCACACCAGCTTCGCCACCAGGCACTCCTTCTTGAATTAAAATAAAACTATCTCCTTACCTCTTTCTGGATGCCCCCTCTTTACCAACAAGAGGGACAGGACCAGCTCTCCTCAGCTTCCATTTTCCTCTTCCTTTCCTCTCTCCCTTGAAAACTTTCTGCACCTGAGACAGTGGGAGGGAGGGAGATAGAGCATGAAACAGCACCCCAAATCCTGTCCCATTACAAGCAGCACAGGCTTCTGTCCCTCTACTCCTCTGCCTCCAGTCATTTGCATGGGAGGGAGGAGCTGCTTGCTCTCTCTCTCCCTCTTTCTCCCTCTCTCTCCTCTACCTCTCTCCCTCCCTCTCTCTTTTAGAAGCTTTACACCTGCCATCCTGCCTACAGTATGTGATGATATCACAATGTCTCTCTTACATCACAGACAGGCTGACATCATCACACAGGCTGGCGGCCAGCAAGAGACAGAAATGCAGATAGAGACACACTGACAAATACATACACTGTAGGCACAGGCACCATGCGGCTTCTGCACCATAAAAGTTCATTTGAATCAAAAATAATGTCATCTTTTAAGTGAGGCGCTATTGAAATCTTTGGGGTCTAAGTGTCAAGACAATCTTGACATAAAACGGAGGCATCATTTTCAATCATTCAATAATGATGTGGTTTTGGATGACAGTATTCTATGAGATATCATGGGAAAATAATAGGAGACATAATGGAAATACAGTATCGTCCAATTTGTGACCATAATGGGAATATACATAGCGCTTCCTTCACAGGAAATAATACATGTGACATAACGGGAATGTAGTAAGTATGTGGGTTTGGCTGGGATTATCCTACATCCTGCAGGGATATAATAACTGGGAAAACGCTATATTTGATACCGCCACGTTGTGGGATGAGCGAGTAAACATTGCATGTCATTTCCCAGAATCCCTTGCTGCAGTGGGAGCACTGTATGCTACTGTACTGTAGGTGATAATGGTTGAAATATATATATATATATATATATATATAGATATATAGATATATAGATATATATATATATATATATATATATATATATATATATATATATATATATATATATACATACACATCAACCAGTACAATAATTTAAAAGGGGGGAATTAAAATGGTTGAAGTGGATAATGACAAGTATATACCGATCCAAAAAAACAACTCCTGAGCATGTATGTACTGCTTACATGGATGTACTATTAGCATGTACAGTGTTGTTTGTTACTGCAGTTACCAATTTATTTCCATTTTAAATATTTAATTTCTCTGAAATGGTGCAAGCAAATTGTATGAAAAGTTGCAAACGAATACATGAATGTTTTGTATCCAGAGTCAGGGGGATGAGATGAGATGGGGTCATGTTCATACAGTATTTGAACTGTACATTACTAAAAGAAGGCTTTTTTTCTATGCAGATACAGTATAGTGTTTCAAACACATGCTATACACACGTACACACACATACACATACACACACACACACACACACACACGAGGTAATGTAAAGATGTGGGTGAACAGAGCGAAAAAGATTGTACTAGAAACGCTTATTAACATCAAAGGAATGGGCCTAAAGCAAAAGTTTGAACAGCAGCAGCAGCTGCAGTACCCTTGATATCTATGGATGGGACAGATACCCCCTGCAGACGCACGCACGCACACACACACACACAGGGAGGGGTCTGTAGTGTGACAGAGCACACCAGCTTCGCCACCAGGCACTCCTTCTTGAATTAAAATAAAACTATCTCCTTACCTCTTTCTGGATGCCCCCTCTTTACCAACAAGAGGGACAGGACCAGCTCTCCTCAGCTTCCATTTTCCTCTTCCTTTCCTCTCTCCCTTGAAAACTTTCTGCACCTGAGACAGTGGGAGGGAGGGAGATAGAGCATGAAACAGCACCCCAAATCCTGTCCCATTACAAGCAGCACAGGCTTCTGTCCCTCTACTCCTCTGCCTCCAGTCATTTGCATGGGAGGGAGGAGCTGCTTGCTCTCTCTCTCCCTCTTTCTCCCTCTCTCTCCTCTACCTCTCTCCCTCCCTCTCTCTTTTAGAAGCTTTACACCTGCCATCCTGCCTACAGTATGTGATGATATCACAATGTCTCTCTTACATCACAGACAGGCTGACATCATCACACAGGCTGGCGGCCAGCAAGAGACAGAAATGCAGATAGAGACACACTGACAAATACATACACTGTAGGCACAGGCACCATGCGGCTTCTGCACCATAAAAGTTCATTTGAATCAAAAATAATGTCATCTTTTAAGTGAGGCGCTATTGAAATCTTGGGGGTCTAAGTGTCAAGACAATCTTGACATAAAACGGAGGCATCATTTTCAATCATTCAATAATGATGTGGTTTTGGATGACAGTATTCTATGAGATATCATGGGAAAATAATAGGAGACATAATGGAAATACAGTATCGTCCAATTTGTGACCATAATGGGAATATACATAGCGCTTCCTTCACAGGAAATAATACATGTGACATAACGGGAATGTAGTAAGTATGTGGGTTTGGCTGGGATTATCCTACATCCTGCAGGGATATAATAACTGGGAAAATGCTATATTTGATACCGCCACGTTGTGGGATGAGCGAGTAAACATTGCATGTCATTTCCCAGAATCCCTTGCTGCAGTGGGAGCACTGTATGCTACTGTACTGTAGGTGATAATGGTTGAAATATATATATATATATATATATATAGATATATAGATATATATCTATATATATATATATATATATATATATATATATATATATATATATATATATATATATATATATATATATATATATATATATACATACACATCAACCAGTACAATAATTTAAAAGGGGGGAATTAAAATGGTTGAAGTGGATAATGACAAGTATATACCGATCCAAAAAAACAACTCCTGAGCATGTATGTACTGCTTACATGGATGTACTATTAGCATGTACAGTGTTGTTTGTTACTGCAGTTACCAATTTATTTCCATTTTAAATATTTAATTTCTCTGAAATGGTGCAAGCAAATTGTATGAAAAGTTGCAAACGAATACATGAATGTTTTGTATCCAGAGTCAGGGGGATGAGATGAGATGGGGTCATGTTCATACAGTATTTGAACTGTACATTACTAAAAGAAGGCTTTTTTTCTATGCAGATACAGTATAGTGTTTCAAACACATGCTATACACACGTACACACACATACACATACACACACACACAC